>NC_071389.1:156391061-156474315 GCF_022682495.2 Desmodus rotundus
GGGAGGGGGGAATGGAGGAAAAGCTACAGAGAATAAGAAGCACAAATGGTTGGTACATAATAGACACCAGGAGGTTAACATAGGAAATGGAGAAGCCTAAGAACTTATACGTACGACCCATGTACATGAACTAAGGGGGGGAGGGAATGTTGGAGGGAGGGGAATGCAAAGCAGAGGGGGATAAAGAGGAGAAAAAATAGGACAACTATAATAGCATAATCAATAAAATATACTTAAAAAAAGAAAATATTATGTTGGCAAGTAGATAGAAACAGGTATACTTCTGCATTGCAAGTGGGAATTATATTAGCATAACCTCTTGCAAGGCAATTTGACAATAATCACTAAAACTAAAAGTACATATGTTGTTTGAACCAGCAGTTGACTTAGTGATATTTATCCCATAAATACATTCCCACAGGTGAAAATGTACCTTTGTAATAGCAAAAGGTTGGAAACACCCTAAATGCCCTTCCATGGAAGACTGAGACAATGCTAGTACATGTTGAGATGGGTAGATCTCCACTATATAACCAAAGGGAAAATAGGATGGTTCAGAACAGTGTACAGAGTATGCCACCATCTGCAGGATAAGAAAATACACAGGGTCTGGCCTGCTTGAGTATGGTTGCTAGGGTAACAATATAGGTGTTATAATTTATAGTTTTAATTTGAACACTTGATGTAAAATGTCATATGGTGTGCTTGAGTGTAATATTGTTATGTTACAGAGTTACATGCTTATGATTGTAAAATAAAAGATTTTGTAATAAAAAAAGGGTGTTATTTGTGCTGGACCCTGTAAGTGTATGTGTGTGTGTGTGAACACACTTTGTATACACATACTTAATATCCATATGGAAGCAAATATATGTGTGTACAGATCCCTGGAAACACATATATATAAGAAACCAGTAACAGTGACTGGGAGAAGCATTAGATGGCTGGAAAATAAGAAGAAAGAGGATTTGCTATTCAACATACTCTATGTAAGTAAACATTTTGAATTTTTAACAGACACTAACCAGTACAAGATTGATCAGTTATCTCTCACAACCCCCCAGCCAGGGGCCTGGCCTCCAACCCAGGTATGTGCCCTGTCTGGGAACTGAACTGGTGACCTTTCAGTTCAGAGGCTGGCACTCAACCCACTGAACCACACCAGCCAGGGCAAATAGCTATAATTTTGATTCATTTGCACCAGATGGCTATTGTTGTGTTGGCTGTTGTCAGTTTTTTTTTTAATTTGACAATCTAAGGGAAAAGAGGTCAGTGCCCTTGACTAAATAGTCAAGTATTGCATGTTTTAAAAATTCTTGTGGCACAATTGTTGAAAATCACTGGATGAGAGCCCAAAATATGGAATCCTGAAGTTCTCTCAATACAAATTCTGGCTGAACATTGTAGCTTAATTTTCTGTGGACGCAGGAAACACACAGGCAGTGGCCAATTGCCCCACTGCTCCCGTTGAGCAGAATAGAATAATTCAAGCATCCTATAGGTCAAAGAAGCTTTCTTGCCAGATACCATTATGTGACTCTGGCTTAGCTCCAATCTTAGCTCAAAGTTAATTTTGAATAACTTGTATTGATATGATTATAAAAATTAAAACAATCAAAGAAAAAAATCCTAAATTGTCCCAAGTCAATCCTAGAGGAACACATCCTCTGGCCCCACTCAAAGAGAAGCCAAAATGGCCTCTGAATTAAATTTGAGCCTGATTAAAACCTTGTTCCCAAGGCCTCCTTAGGCCCTGTGGTGGACTGCATGTCACCAGAGAAATCTGGTACATTAGGTAAAAGAGAAGGATTAATGTGATTCCCAGCTACAGCTAACATTGACATTCAACTACAGTTACTTGGGCTGATGAGTGATTTGGAGCCGGGTACCCTGTAGTAAAACACAGTTAACTGTTAATAAGACAGGGAAGCAATTTCTTTTCTTAAATGTTCTCCTCCAGCATTTCTGGGAAATTACATTGGAGAGCGGCTCTTTCCCCTGGCAGCTGGGCTCTGTACTCTACCACTGGATAAACAATTCCCTGTGTTACAATCATCTGGAGAGCTGGCTTGTCACCAAAAAAAGAAATGGAAAAGAAAAGAAAAAGGAAAAAAACCCCTCCATTTAGTAAATAAGTTTAAAGAACATATTTTAGACCATGCATTAAGCACATGTTAATCATTGCCAGAAAGGCACAAGTAGACTATAGTAGGTTGATGAACTTAAATCTGAACTTACTTTGATAAAATTTGGTACATTGGACTCTAGGTCTTATGGTAACAATGAGGCTATGGGCCCAGCATGCAGCACACACGTGAACATCACTATCTTCCTGTTTTCATTCTAATTCTAATAATTTATCTGGCTCTGTTAGATAGGACATATCTTCTCCCTGTTTCCTCATCTAAAACAGTAAGCTTTGCCTACTAATATTAGGGTTGTGGTGAAATTCAGATGACTGTGCCTAGCACCAAATAAGCTCTGGTGGGAGGAGCTCATAAATTAAATACTTTTAAAAATTATAGGCAAAAATGAGAAAATAGGAAATACGTAGTTTCATCTATCATAAGCATTTATAGCTATAAACATCTACTCAACTATACCCACAAATACATGCATAGTTTTTTTTTTTCTAATTTGCTTGCACATCTCCATTCTTCTCTAACACAAAACAGAAAAAAATTATCTCTGGATACTTCCCAAAGCTGATGTATTTTTTTCTTGCCTGGGCATACAGCCAATAAATATTAAACCAGGGAGAGAATTGATGACATTGGGCAAGCACATTAACCCCTTAGGATGCCAATTTCCTCCTCCATAAAATAAGTAAGCTGGACAAATGAGTGCTCCTCAAACTAGAGTGTATTTTGGAATCACCTGGGGAGCAGGTATCTTGGCCAATGGGAGTAGAGTCTACACATCCATATTTTTTTTTACAAACTCCCCAAGAGATTCTGATGCACACCAGTGAGAGAATATCTAAATCCAATAATCTCTAAGGTCCTTTCAGCTCTGACAATCATTAATCTTTTTTAAAACATATCTACCCTGCATAAATAGATAATTTCATAAAAAGCAAAACTGCAGTCATATACGTGCTTTGGGAATTTTTTTTTCTATTTATGTGTAGTTTTCCCTTGTGCTGCTCATCCTTTCCTACCACAAGTCACCCCCCTCCCACAGAACACCATGATATATCAGTGATCTTAGTAAAGCATGCTGAGGCCTGCCTAGTCCCTAATTCTAGGTCTGGGATGCAGAATCCCAAACCTCAAATGTACTTTTTAAAAAATCTAACTGAAAATAAGTTATGTACAAATTCTCTGTCTCCCCTCATTCTGTCTCTTTGCTGCCATCCAAATAATCTCATGTAAACAGAGATTGCTCCTGCCCCATCACAACTGTTTCACCTCTCCATCTCTAGGTCTTAGGTCAGTGCTTCATGGGCACTTGGTATTGTTTGTTGACTGACTAACTGGGTTTGGAAAGGGAAAATGTCAATGTTTGTCTCTGGTTGTTTTGTGACTTTCAGTGAGTCATTTCCTTTACTGAACAAATGGGAGTAAGAAGGTCAGAGAAGAATGTAGGCTGCAAAGGGTCCAGAAAGCCAACACCTAGAGTCTTCCCTGATTCTGATTCACAGGCAAAAGAACTCTGAAATTAGACATGTGTGTATATAAAAGTATGAAAAAGGAATAATGGCTCCCTTCAAAATAGGTGGAATCCTACAAGAGTTCATACCCAAGTCTACATAAATACCATGTGGAATCCTATAAAAGTTTTTTTACACTCAGTTTCACTTGATTATATTCTGTTAAATTTTTACATTTGGCAAGAAATTAATAAATACTTTACTGACAGAAGGAAATCTTCATGAGACTGAAATTTGATTAGTTTTCTTACAGGACCAAAATTTCCTTTGGCAACTCTCTATGGATGGGAAGTTGATAGATGGTTTGCCACCCATCCTCCCCACAATGCATCTCCCCGCAGTGGTCCCTCTCCGTGTTTTTCTTTGTGTCTACCCAAATCTCCCTGATTTATAATGAAGCACAAGAGCAGATGTAACAATGCATTGCCTGTCTCTGCAATGCCAGGAAGGATTGTGCCAAAACCATCAGGAAAATGGATTGTGCTGCCTACCTTGGCAACATGAACCCATGTGAAATAGCCCTCCTGGTCAGGTCACTTTTACATTGCTGTTAATGTATACTGAAAATTTAATTAAGAATCCAGCAAAGGAGCCAAAGGTCAAAAGAGTATAACTTGCTATGCCCTTAGATCCCTAAAAAAAATCGATACTCAGCCCAAACATTGACCTGTTCTTAAGGACACTTCCGATGCTGTCACCCGTGCTAGATAGCTCTCTAGAGAAAAGACTCTGATCTTCAGAGTTGTCAGGCAAACCTCCTAAAACAAACATTGCAATAACATTAATCATCTGGGCACCGTGAGCGTTCAGCAAGCTGGGGGCATAATGCAGAATCCCTCGGAACCACACTTCCACACTACAACCTTCCCACGTCTGTTAGGAGCAGTGGTACCACGTCCAGAATTGTGGTGAGAAGAGTCAGTGGAAGGAGCACAGAAAGTGGACCCTTCTATAGCCCTCTCTCAGGTTCCTTTGGTGGTTTGTGCCAATTTCTGCTCCTATTCTTGAGATTCTTCACATAAAATAGCAAACAGAATTACAGTCACAACATGGCACTCATTGACTTCAGAACTTGTCAAACCCTGCACTCGTTGCATTTTGACAAGAAAAGAAGTGTTTCAGCCCTTGACACTTGCTCACTGCTCAGCACCCTTCTCATGGTAGCTCATGAACAGTTCGGTACTCACTGGTTTCAGCACTCGCATGAGTTCCGGAGTGAATTAATGATTACCAAGGTACCACTGTATCTCCTTCTTTTGCACACCGAATCACACTACTCTCAGGACCTAATGTAAATGTGTGTGTATTTATGCCCCACTCCTTTAAGAGGGGCAGAACTTAGTGAGAAGTGCACATTCTGGAATGTAAATATGTCTGGAATGTTTAATACAGCTAACCCATATTGTTTAGGCAAATTTTCCATAGAGTTTTTCAATTAATGTAGAAGTGTGAACTTGATCTGAGACAAAGCAAGCAAGTCAAGCAGTTACTACATGTGAGACCTAAAGATAAACAGCTAGATTCTATTCTCACTTGCCTCCTGTTGTGGAGGAATAAATCTAAATTAAATGAATGTCCACCTATTTTTTAAAGTTCCATAAGAGACATCAATATGTGAAACTACAAAAAAATATATACTAATGTTTATTAAAATAATCCTTCCATCAAATCACCCTCTATTCTGTTGCTTAAACCCAAAATTTAACAGTGTCCTTGGTTCCTTGCTTTCTCTCAATCCTATATCTAACCCATCATTAGCTCTAATATGTATTATATCCTATATTTTTCCACCCCTCTCAGTTCTCTGGCCACCACTCTAGTCTGAGCCAAAATCATCTCCCTCCTGGGCCACTGCAATAGCTGCCAAAATTTGTTCCTCTGCCTCCCTTCCTGCCCCACTCAAAGCCATCCCCCAAGAGCAGTAAGGGCAATGGTTACAAGTCAACAATTTGCACACGGCTTTCCTTTGCACACAGGGTAAAATCCAGACTCCCTGGCCTGGCCTTTCACAGTCAAGCCCATGTCTGTATCTCCAATTCCATTTCTTATCACCCTCCCTTCTCTCTCATACCCTCCAGCCACTTTGGCTTCCATTCTTACCCTTCAACTCACCAAGCTCATTCCTACTCTCTTCCATCAGCTCTCCCATCATTTGTTCATTTCAGGTCTCAATTCAATGTCAGCACCATTTCCTGACCACTATTTCTACGATAGTATTTCTTGACCACTCTTCCTAAAGTTTCTGAAACTCTTTGTCACCACACCCTGATTGTTTCCTCCACAGCAGTAATCATTCCTTTGACTTGGCTGGAGAGAGCTGTCTAACCCAAGGCTACATCTCCTTGAGGTAAGTTTGTATCCACTGTTTGGCCCATGCAACAGTATAAAGGAGGGCCCATTCTCCACAATGAGGGCATCTCTGAAAAGTCATTCCAGTTTCAGAGCTCCCGTGGGGTCAGCTGAGACCTTCCCTAAGACCATAGTGCAGCCCAACTTCCCTCTCTGCCCCTTCCCATCCACACATGTGTGATCCAGAGAGCACTCTCTAATAACTTCCTACCCATTAATAACTTCCTGTGTCAGCTTCCTAGGATCCCAACCTACAACAGAATTGGTCTAGATATGTCTTGCAGGTAGAACCAACAGGATTTGCTGATGGATGTGATATCGGTTGTATGAGAAAGGGGAGACAGAGACAACATCAAGATTTTTATCTTAGACAACTGAAAGAACCAAGTAGCCATTTAGTGTCATGGTAACTCTGCAGGAAGAACATGATGAGAGGCGATGGGACTTGCAGTTTGGTTCTGTTGCAGTTATGACGCCTGCAAGCCACCCAAGAAGAGTTTCGAGCAAACACTTAGACATACGAGCCTGAAGCCCAGGGGAGAGGTCAGGACACAGAGAAATGTGGGAGTTGTTAGCATGTGGATGGCGAAGGCTTGCAACTGGATGAAAACACCTTTAGATCAAAAAGTATATCCATTATAATTTTGACCAGCCCTCGTGAAGTAGGCTTTTGCATTATTATTACAGTATTTTAATTTTGAAATTTGTTGTAACATTTACTTTGTCACTAATCAGCTATTCTACTTTAAATAAATCATTTAATTAACTTACTGGGCTCTGGGTTTCTTCATCTGACATGTGGAGATAAATAGTAATTATAAACTCCAACTTCAGGGAATAATCTAAAAATCAAATGAGAAGGTAGATTAAAAAAAACACTTAGAAGAGTTAAAACATTATCCTAATGAGACACTTTTTCTATTAGTTTTTTTTTAGAAATATAGTTTCATTGTTTTCAGGAGTAAAAATGAGAAAAGGATTAAATTAAACATCCATTGAACTTCATATGAAGGAAATAACAGAAGAATCATCCAAAGGAAAATGAAAGTAAGTGAAAGAACATTAACAAAACTGAAAAAAAACACATTATAAAACATTAAATTCTAGAGCAGAAAAAACTCAACTTTTTAAAAAGCTAAAATATATTTTTCAAAAAAGTACTAGCAATTACTGAAAACCAAAAGATGAGCTTACATTATAAATAACAATTGAATAAAATATAAAATATTTTTAAATAAAATATTTTTGAACATCATATGTGTTTCTGATGTTCAAAAACATTATATGTTAACGTATTCATAACCTTCATTAAAATGATCATTTTTCTTCTAAGAAAGAAAATAGAAGCAAACTTGTTACTCCCGGAAATTAATTGGAGCTCCTGCATGCCTGAACAAGACACCATCCTGTGTTGTCATTTCTGTTCCACATCACTACTTTTTAACCTACGGAATGATATTTCAATTGTTGCTGGAAATACCTTTTTGAAATATTCATAAATGGGAATAACTCAAAAGAATAACAAAATAGAGGGCAGACCACTTTTCTGATTCCCCATTTCAGTTCTGCTATCTAGACGCACCTCATTTTGCTGTACGCACTACTGCGTCCTTGCCAAGGCAGGGGCTCCACAGAAACTGTCTTTATTGGTTTTGACCTCGAGGGACATCCAGGCTCTTTTCCTGTGGGGAGTATGACCCTGAGGATTGAGCAAGCAGACAACATGGGTGCAGATATTGTTTTGTTCTTAACATATTAAGATATTGGAGTTGAGTGGGGCCATTTCATTCCGAAGCGATGCACTGTCTTTTCCATGACAAGTTGAAAAGAAAGAGGATTCTGGCCATCATCAATGGTCCTTCAAAAAGTGGAGAGTCTCTTTGGTGGAAACCTTCAGATGCGTCTTTCCTAACAGTGTCTATTTCTTCACACTTGCCTCTCGATCTTGGTGTATTCTTCTCTAGGACCAGTCTTCTCCTTTCTCCTTCCATCCACTCTCTAGTCCACTAGATTGCACTTAGCTCCTGTGTCGAGCGAGTATCACTTATCCTACCTGATCATGGGGGAAAGTCAGGGCTCATGCAGGCTCTGTCCGAATGCACCGCCATGGGGGAGAAACAATGTCGAACTACGTATTAGCACAGGCCACCATAAAGTACCAGACAGAGTGGCTTAAACAACAGACGTTTCTTTTCTTACAGTTTTGGAAGCTGGAAGTCCAAGAACAGGGTCCCAGCAGGTTGGGTACTGGTGAGACCTCTCTTTTCCTGGCTAACTTGCAGCTGCCATCTCACTGTGTGTTCATGCAATCTACTCATTTTGCTTGAGCAGGGAGAGGCAGACAGACAGCACTTTGGTGTCTCTTCTTAAAAGAATGCTAATCCTATCATTTTGGAGCCCCACCCATATGGCCTCCTTTCATCTTAATTACCTCCTTTCAGGCTCTATCTGCAAATACAGTCACATTGGGAGTTTGGGCTTCAGCATTAAGAATGGGCAATGTGGGTGGGGGAGAGACACAATTCAATCCCTAATAGACTATGAGAAACTGTAAAGCTAATTTCAGAAACAAGTGTTCTGAGGTTTTATTTAATCCAATATAAATTTATTTTTAATTTCTATTCTTTCCTCCATCTGCAGGGACTTTCTCACTAAAATGGGATGAGGTTATACAATACTCTCATCTCAAAAATCAGTAGTATTTTAGAAATAGAATGACTTTTGAATTCAGAGATAACCACTAAACTATGAATAGTGAGTACTTCCTGGATAGAATTGGTAGAAAGAGATGTGAATGGGGAGAAGGGGCATAATCTGATGTTTCTTATTCTAAATACTCCATGAGTTTTTTAACATAATGAGAATAAACATGTATTCCTTTGCAACTGGAGAAAGTATAAATCTGAAAAAATGAATTGAACTAGAAGGCTGAAATTTAAGGATATTTGTTGTGAATAGCAAGGTTAGGGAAAAGAAAGTTGCCTGCTTTTCAGCATACTTTCTAAGCAACTCTGAATCAAATTTCTAAATTTTCCTGATTGTTTCCCTTTTTAATTTTTTGGCTGATTTTAAAGTGGGAAACAGATTCCTTAAAATTTTAATAAACTATTATTTATTTAAATAAATGTTTTATTTAAATAAAACATTTAAAATTTTTAGAAATTAGCTTGCTTTTTTTTTTTTTATTGTATCTCCTGTCTCTTTGTGTATTCTTTTAAAGAAACTCATCAAACGTGTGTCTTTTTAGGGACTGCGTAAAACCTATTAAGAATACCTATCGAAAATAACATTTTAGGTCCATACTAGTTTCCATTATTCTAAATCCCGTAAGCATGACACGGACATGACTAATGAAAAAGAAATAGGTTGGTTAATACTTCATGTGGCTTGTTCACGGGACTGCGGTCAGGTGGCCCCTGCTGTAACCACGGGGCGGCTCATTTTCCCGGCTGGGCAGCAGTCATTTTCCCTATCTGTGACATGGGGACTATGAGGAGTCAGGAAAATTTGGCCTCACTAATGCATGTGCTTGAAAAACTTTGCTCAGGAGAGCCCCGCACATAGCAGGCATTCAGTAAATACTCAGTAAAGAAATCAAAGTAATTTTGACATGTGACATCTTTAGGAATTCAATTTCTAAAACCGTAACAGTTCAAAGATACTAATTCGGAAAGCCACACTTATTCTTAATTGTACTTCTTCCACCAAATTCAAGAAGAATTAGGAGGATGGAACTCTTAGGTTATCAGAATAGAAGTAAAAGAATTAGGAACATCTTAATAGTCACCAAATCCAATAACTGGGTTTTTTTAATCCTCACCCAAGGACATTTTTTAATTACTTTTAGAGAGGAAGGGGGTGAGGGGAGAGAAACATTGATGTGAGAAAGGAACATCGATTGGTTGCCTCCCATATGCTCCCTGACCGGGGAAGGAACCTGCAACCCAGGCACATGCCCCCACCAGGAATCAAATCCACAGCCTCTCAGTGCACAGGACAGTACTCCAACAAACTGAAGCACACAGGCCAGGGCCAACAACTGCTTTCTTAATGGAAGCAAACAGTCCTGGAGTTGTTTAAATGACTTCGTATCTTTTAATATTCCACAGTTAGATAGTGAATGAACAAAATCCAGCCGGTGCTTAGAAAAAAGTAGATAGCTTCTGCCCTGTGAACTCAGCCTACTTTCTCCCAGTATCCTTTTGCACTGCCCAGAAAACACTCAAGCCTAAGGAAGTGGGAAGTGACTGACCTTTTCCCTGTAATGATACCAGTAACACTGACATTTCCCATGCTGGATAACTGAATGGATTCTTTTCATTTGACCTGCTATCTGTTCTGGCAGTTTTGCAATGTCCTATAATTATTCCAGATACTACTGATTTTAAAACAGGGCTACCACACTTTATATTTATCATCTACTCTGTTTAAAAAGAAACAGTAAGAATGCTATTATAGTTTTGTTACCCTTTACTGAAGATCCAAACATCAGTGAAATCCAATATAGCGAGCTTGTCTTCAGCATATAACCTAGACCATTCTCCATGCAATGACGCAATGCCTCCCTGTGTAAGTTATCTTATTAGGACAACCTGAGTAAAACGTCTAAATCATCCAAATGTCTGGTCAGGTAACAGAAAACAACTGACGTGTTGGTCACTATTAGGTGACAGTGCCCCATAATTATGCTTTCAAAGTCTTTTACACACAGCCATTAAATAACTGTTGGATAACTTTGGACCCAGTTCATAGAAACTTTTATAGAATACCTGCCTCCTTCATAATTGTAAGCCAACAGAAGATGACATCATCTTCCTTTTCTCTTATTTAATTGTATGAATCAGAATCAGGCTTTTAATTCACACCAAGTAATAAGTACCCAAATGCACCTATGGAATTATGCGTATCTTAACTGAAATACATAAATTCATCCTATTACCTAAAATTCGCCTGAGAGGATTCTGGGGGTAGAAATCACCGAGTCCTACTGAGGACACCTCCCAAAATGCTTCTCTCCCTTCCCAGTGCCACTGCTCCCATGTCCAGCCTGCTGTCATCGCTCACCTCAATTACTCCATCTGCCCTCTAACTGCTCGTCTCACCCTCCTCTGATGCATTCTCCATTCTACCAGAGAGTTTCCTGAAAACAAATCTGACAATGCCTCCACCCAACCTAAAATCCTTCCACAGACCCATTCCTACTGCTCCAATACAGAATGCTGACTCTTGAAGATGGTCTAAAAATTACTGGATTCCTACCACCTTCTCCTGCCTTAGGCCTCACCCTATTGTCAAACCATGGAGTGTTCTCACTTTCTGGAGCATTCACTAAAGAAAAGTTTTGTCCAGGTAGCCGCTAGCTTTTGTAATGATAGAGATATGATAATTTATATACTATTGGGTTGGCCAAAAAATTTCATTCAGGTTTTTCCATAAGATGGCTCTAGTAGCACTTAGTTGTCTTTAACTTCCTTCAAAACAGTTTTGTTAGATTGTATTGTGACAGCTGTCATATCAGCATGCATAAAAAAACTTATCAAAATTGGTGAATTTTTGTGTTGCCAGTTTAATATTGAAGGTGGAAGAAAATAAGCAACATTTTCAGCATGTTATGCTTTCCTTACTCAAGAAAGGTAAAAACACAACTGAAACACAAAAAGATTTGTGCAGTGTTTGGAGAAGGCGCTGTGACTGATCGAAAATGTCAAAAGTGGTTTGCAAAGTTTCCTGTTGGACGTTTCTCTCTGGATGATACTCCATGGTCAGGTAGACCAGTTGAAGTTGATAGTGATCAGATTGAGACATTAATTGAAAGCAATCAAAGTTATAACATGCAGTAGATAGCCAATATACTCAAAATATCCAAATCAAGCACTGAGAATCATTTGCACCAGCTTGGTTATGTCAATCATTTTGATGTCTGGGTTCCACACAAGTTAAGCGAAAAAAACCTTCTTGACTGTATTTCCATGTGCCACTCTCTACTTAAACATAATGAAAGTATTCCATTTTTAAAAGAAATTGTGATGGGCAATGAAAAGTGAATACTTTGCAGAAATGTGGAATGGAAGAGATCATGGGGCAAGCGAAATGAACCACCACCAGCCACACCAAAGGCCAGTCTTCATCCAAAGAAGGTGATATTGTGTATACGGTGGGATTGGAAGGGAGTCCTCTATTATGACTCCTTCCAGAAAACCAAAAGATTAATTGCAACAAGTACTGCTCCCAATTAGACCAACTGAAAGCAGCACTTGAAAAAAAGCGTCTGGAGTTAGTCAACAGAAAATGCATAATCTTCCATCAGGATGACACAAGACCGCATGTGTCTTTGATGACCAGGCAAAAACTGTTACAGTTTGGCTGGAAAATCCTGATTCATATGCCATATTCACCAGATATTGCACCTTCAGACTTCCATTTATTTCAGTCTTTACAAAACTTTCTTAATGGAAAAAGATTTCAATTCCTTGGAAGACTGCAAAAGGCACCTGAAAGAGTACTTTGCTCAAAAAGATGAAAAGTTTTGGGAAGATGGAATTATGAAGTTGCCTGAAAGATTGCAAAAAGTAGTGGCACAAAATTTTGTTGTTTAATAAAATTACTGGTGAAAATGAAAAATGTGTCTTTTATTTGTATTTTAAAACTGAACTTTTTGGCCAACCCAATATTATATAGAAAACGCCATCTTAATTAAGCTTATCAATCCCTAACCAATCATTTTGGAGAAAAGTAATGAATGTAGCAAACAGGTGTGAAATTTTAAGTAACTAGATGATTTTATAATGACTACTATTTTTTTTCAGTTTTTACTATCACCAGACATATATTAATTCTCATCTAATTCTCCCACTAGCCCCTTGAGATATGTAATAGAGCATCTCCCTCCTAGAGACGAGATAACTGAGTGCTAGGATGGGGTTTGCTCACTCCGTGTCCATTAATTCTCATTGCAGAGGCTCCAGAGACAAAACTACATCTCCCAGATTCCCTCGCAGCTAGGGTTCTGGAGGCAAATTGGGTTCTAAAAGGTGGATATACACAATGAGACACAGAGATATAGAAAAACGAGAGGAGGCAGAAAGATCTTTTTATCCCTTCTTAAATATTTCTGCTTAACTTGTGTGGAACCCAGACATCGAAGTAAGTGAGGGCTCCTTGGTATCACATTTCAGGGCCCGTTCTACAGAGGTCTTGGTGTCCAGAGCCTGCAGCAGCAATGGCAGTAGCAAAAAGTCCTTGATCCTGGCAGAGTTCACGTGCTGGCCACAAAGGTAGTAACACCCTGGTGAGTCAGTTTTGCAAAGTTTCGCGGTCATTCCTGGAAGACTTTGAAACCACCTAAAACCTGCTTCTTCAACACTTTTAATTCTTTTGTAAGTGCCTAATCCTCTGTATTCAATCTCTTCCTGTTAAAAATAAAGTGGTTTCTTTTTTCCGGTATTGAAATTGACAGCATGCAAAACCGTATGTATGCATTAGACTACAGGTTAAGACACTAACTGTTGCTTCTCACTTGGATGGTGCATACTCTCCAGAGAAAGAAAGTGGTGACACTTGGTTTCTCATCTTGTTTAACTTAATCATTCCTTTATTCATTTAGTCTAGCAGTCATCATTTATTCAATACCTACTACATGCCAGACATTTAGTTAGAGAGTAGGAATATAAAGATAACTAAAACCGAATTACCTGGAACCTTTATTCAAGATTTTCTATTTATTTGGATTAGTGACTTAGAAAATTCATGTTCTCTTACCATAAAACCAAAAATTTGTTTTAAAGAGTAAATTCAAGCTAAGCACATTTCATTTTCCACTTTTCTCAGTTTTGTAATATTTATATCAATTGGCCTAAGTAAAATTTTCAATTTAATATAAAATGAGTCACTTAAGGTACAAAAATCTTGGCAATAAAGGACATGTTTCAACTCAATTACACCTACACACTCTTTCTAATCAAGTGCTGCACTGACACCAGCTTTTCATGAAAAATGAAACTGCAGTTTGCAAGAGACTTTTTTCCTCCACTTAGGGTGCCCCCAATTTGAAATCCTTCTTCTTGTGACTCTAAGCCAACATCAAAACATTCCCCAAAATAATCAAGACACAAACAAGGATGTACTATTTTATTCCATTTATAGCTAAAGTGCAAAAACAGAAGAAAGCAAAATCTATGCTGTTAGAAGTGAGACAGAGGTAACCCATGCCGGGGGCATGCAGGATGCTCTGGAGTGAAGATTATGTTCTGTGTCTGGATCAGGATGCTGATTACATTAATATGTTCAGTTTGGAAAGGCCACTCAACACTCTATACAAAAAAAACTCTGCTTGTGGTTTTTCACCATTCACATAATTTACAAGGTATCGAGAGAGCCCTAAGGGGTACAAAGCACTGTACGAGCCACCGCAGAGGTTTCCAACAACATGTAATACATGGTGCTGTGATGTGGGGGAAAGATGGAGAATCAGGAGCCCCGGCCCTGTGTGTTGATGTGAGTCCTTGCTGATACTCGCTTGTCAGAGCATCAATTTTCTGGCCTATATCTGAACCCTAAGGTTCTCGGTTCTATAACTCTCTCTTGGTCACATAGTCATGGTTGTCATTTTTCTCCTTTGATCTAGAGCAGCTTTTATGGACACTCAGGATGTCAAATTAGGTGACACTGCAAAAAGATGATTATATCATAACACATCTACATAGGTCTTCCCCAAAGGCAAGACAGCATGGCTGCCAATGTGTGCGGCCAGCACCCCAATTCCTGGTTTATAGTCAATGCCCAATCACTAGCTTGCTGCATGGCCTTCGGCAAAGCCCTTCATTTTTCTGGACCTCTTTCATCATTCGTGAATCAAGGGACTGGACAGGACCATCCCCCCAAATCCTTTGGGGCTAAGGTTTAGTTTCTGAGTTAACTTGCTCAAAACCAGGTAGCAGCAGGACCAAGACAGGTTTTATGACTCAAGCCCAGTTTTCTTTCTACAAATATGAATGTAGAAAAAGCAAATTAAGTTCAGATTTTAAAATTCCTGTTGCCCAGTATATGCTGGACGCTGACATCAACAATGTGAGAAAGATATGTAGACATGTTACCCTGCTTTCCAGATGAGGAAACCGCCCAAGAAAGTCAGGGGCCTGAGCCAGCGCATGTGTCTGGTCAGAGCAGAAGCAGGTGGAAAGCCTGGGCCTGGGGACTGCAGGACCTTCCTCTTCCCACTGGAGCTTGTAACATGACCCAACATCAACAAATAAGCCAAAAATAAATCTCATCCCAGAGCAGAAATAGTCTTCCCTTTTCTAGTTTCCTCTAGTTAAGAAAGAAAAACAAGAATCAGGGATTTCATTAGTAAGGACAAAATTTCATGTCATTCATTAAAATGATACAGCTGTATACACTTACGGAAGGCCTCCCAGGGGCTCCAGGGGCCGGGTATGTTTCACACTGGATACTCATGGCTTTTTTGTACTGCAGCTCACATTTGATCTGCAAGATGTAAATTCGTCTAGGTATAAAAAATTTTATGAACCCAGAGTCAATGATCAAGAAAGACTCTCTTTCCCCCCCTCCTTTTAAATTTTCTTCCAAAGGTAGAAAGCATCCAGGTAGACCACTCCACTTGACGTGATGTCCCTGTCAGGTGGCAGGCATACTGTGAGGGGGTGGCCTCTTGCAAAGCAACTCCAGAATGCAAAGGAGAAGAACTCTGGGGTGTGGATCTATGAACAACGCTCTTAGCAAACTTTCAAATATTTTTCACGCTGTTTCAACCTGGCTGATGACTGTTTTATAACAAGTCTCCAGTTGTGGCCTGGAACTTGGTCTGCAGAATTCCTTAGAAGACACTATGCCCAGCAGGCAGTAATATATCATATGCCTGGGAAGATATGAAACATCCTGGACGTTACCATAATTCTCAAGGAGTTGTTAGAGTTTACTTAAGTATTTCTAAAAATACGCCAGGATAGCTTTACTGGGCTTGTTTCCTTTAGACACCAGACCATCAATTAATAGGTGAGAAACAGGTATTATAAGATAGCTTTGAGGAAAAAAATGTACGATATATAATCAGTCCCACTCTATCCCCAAATTCCACCCTAGACTGAATGAACACTGAGGTTTTGGGTTAACACTACTATAACAGGACTATTTTCTAAATGAGGCATTATGGGTGTGCCTATTTTTTTTTCTTATACTTGTAAAAGTGAGTATGTTCCCATTAAAGCTAGGTCCTCATGTATTCCCCCTCCCCCTCCCCTACCCCCGCCAGCACCGTGACCTTAATGAGTGCCAGGATATCAACTCTTGGAAACTGCTTATGTCCCATAGCACTTTCTAGTGTTCCATGTATCCTTTGTGAAACGTATTTTTAGAATCTGTTATGCCAGAGGTCAGGAGTTACAGATATAGCATTAAACACATTGGACACAGTCCTGTCTCCACGGAACTGCCAAAAATGGATGTGGCAGGAACCCTGGGGTGCCAACTAGGGGGGTCATAGAGGGTCCAGTGAAAACTTTCTGGAAGAAGTTCCATTTTGGCTGAGACTAACAGGGTGAGTAGGAATTCACCAAGTGAAGGACGAGCGTAGGAGAAACAGAACTTTTCTGGCAGGAGAGACCATGTGGCCTGGCTGAACCTGCAGCATGTCCCAATGCCTGTGTGCCGGTGACAGTCGTGGCTAAAATACTGAGCACGTCTGTAGGAAATGCTTGGAGGCGCACTGTGTGGAGAGAGACTCTGCATGCTGTCGCACCTCCAAGAGTGCTCCCCCATAAACAGGAACCTAAATGCTACTTAGTACTCTTTATCTCTCGTCAGCATGTGTAGTTTGCACTTTTGTTGGGGGTCCCCTTGGAGGGAGGGGTGTCTCTACGGCCTGCTCATAGGCCAGCTTGCATTTGGGGAGCATTCACAATGCAGTGGGCAGCCTGATGTGTTTTGTAAATAATAAAATCAAACCCTGAGCCAGGTTCTGTCCTAAGCCTTTTACATATATTTGTGAATTTTTTTCTCTTAATTCTTACAACCTTTCTCTGAGGCAGTATACACTGTGATCACTAGCCTACAGATGAGGAAACTTAGAGCCCAGAGAGGCAGAGTAATTTATCCACGATCACAAAGTTAGTAACGGAGCAGCAGCACTCAAACTCAGCAGCATAGCTCCAGCCTGAGCTCTCGGGCCCTACTCTCTGCACCTCTCTACTGCGCACAATGATGAGCCCGCCGAGCCCTCCTCCCTCCAGGGGCTTCTACTGCACTGAGGATGATGGAGATAAACACCTACTCAGAGTATAGGGGCTATCTACAAATATGAGTCACATAACTGCAACTCAAAAAACAAACTTCAGGAGGTAAAATGTACAACATGTACATATACAAAACAGAGTATGTTCTGCGTAAGAAAAATGGCTACCACTTAGTGAGTGCCACTCAAGCACCTGACCCTTCAGTTAAATGATCCCATTGCCCTTCTCATAACAATTACACAAGGGAGATAGCATTGCCTTGTCATATAAAGAGGAAACTGAAGCTAAATTGTGTAACCAGGTGCAGCTGGTGAAGCAGAGTTAAGATACCCTTTCCCTATTCATGGGTACTCCTTAAAGCACAGTGTTTTGTCCTTAGTCCTCAAAGTTGGCATCTACGTCAGGTAACTTCCCTTTGATGTAGAGAGTTAAGAGGAAGTTTCAGCTCAGGCAGTTACCAGACTCACTTCCCAGACTCTGCAACAGGATGCTTGTGCAAACACACCAAAACACGGTGCTCAGAGCTGTCTGACTGCTCACACAGAGCCCTCCAGCTCCGAACAACTTCACCCAAGGCTGACAGTAGGACAGGGGAGGGCATGGGGGGTCAAAGGGCACCATGTTGGAATTCTAGATCCCACCAGGCCAGGGGAGAAGGTGTTTGAAGAGCGTTAAAAATCAGAAGAGGGGGAAAAAAAAATAAGAGGGGATGGATCAGACATAACAGCACAGTTAAAGCTTTAATCCTTCCATCAAGATCTTCCTTCAACAACAAAGGCTTCCTAACCTTTGCTGGCCAATCCAACCTTGGCTTTGGCTGCAAAGTGTCCTGGAAAAGAAAAGTAAGGAGCAGGGTTTATATCCAAGATTTCAGGAGAGGAAGATACATTTAGCTCTGAAGTACAAAATGTATTATTACTTTAAAGGATAGGAAAAAAGATAAAAGGTATAACTTTGTTTTTAAACATATACTACAGTTTCATAATAACTCCTTTCTTTCCTCCTCCAATCCCCCAGCCATGTGAAATGATACCAATTGTATTAAATGTACAGTTGTAAAAACTGAAGATGAGTTGATAGTAGGTTTTGCTCTTTGTAAGGGATTAAAAAAAAAGGCAAGTTATTAGACTTTCCATTGAGTAGGGGGAAAAAAGAACATAGAGTGAAATAAAACTAACTCATTATTGGGGTATCAATGTAGCAACAATTCAAATAAGAGTATAACAAAGAAAGGGATGTGTGGCTGAGTCAAAAATGTTGGTGACTTTTGTGAAAAACAAAGGGAAGTGAATCTTGCCCCTTCTGGCCAGTGAGTGCAGACAGCATGCATGGAGCCCGAGGCAGCCTGCTTTCCCTTGGGGCTACTTGGGGGATTAGGTAAATATAAACGTCTTCAAATAACCCAAGATGTGAGAAATTGAAAGCATAGCAAGCTGGAGTAGTCATCAGATGATATATTTAGGAGAGCTTATTTTGCAAGCTAGAATTACAGAACATCAAGATGTGGTCAATTCGAAGTATTCAAGGATGAGTTTCTACAACTGGGAGTTGCAATCTAAGACCAAGAACCAGAAGAGACCACCATTCTCCAAAGATCAGAGGATGATTTTAATAAACTGGCTCACTCACCATTGCCCTAACAGCCAGTTTCTACATCAAAACTAGTTCAAGATTTCAACAAAAGGAAGTGGTTTACAAAAGAATTACCAAGAACCCAGAAGTGTTTAGTGAGAGAAAAAAAAATACTACACAAAGAAAGGCTTGCTCTGTATACCATTTAGGCTACACGTTTTTCAGGCGGGAAGTGGGGTGGCTAGCCAAGGATAGGACCTTTAAAAACAGATACTGCTGGGACTGGCTGGGGTCGGGTGGAGGGAAGGGAAGAAAATGCAGACAATTGTAACTGAATAAAAATAAATTAATTAATTAAAAAAAAACAGATACTGCTGCAAAATCCCTGTACTCACAAAATTCTTTATAGTCTTTTTTTTTAATGTTTATTAATGTTAAAGAGGAAGGGAGAGAGAGAAACATCAATTGTTTATACATGTCCCAAATGGGGATCGAACCCACAACCTAGGTATAGGCCCTGACTGGGAATTGAACCCCCAGCCTTTTGGTATACGGGCCAATATTCCAACCAACTGAGCCACACCTGCCAGGCCAAATTCTTTATAGTCTTCAGGCACTATCAAATCCATTACTCACTGGAACCCCATAGTTACCTACTTAGGTTGAGTAAGAATTATGCATATTTTATAGACATGGAAACTGAGCATCGGGAAGGTTAAATACGTTGATACGTTCACACAGCTAGTAAGTGCAGAACTGAGATGTGAAACAAATCTAAATTCAAAGCCCATGCCTTTGTTTCAGTCTAAAGCAAAGAACACATCTCCTTTCACATCCTGTCAGGTTTTGCTATTTAGTCTTCCTTCTGTGTATGACTTGCCTCACCCATAGGACTGTATGCTTCGGGGTGGAGGAGCCGTACATGAGCTCCTTTTTGTGAGCCCCCTGCCTTACCCTCATAGTGCCAGGCACTGTGCTCAACACACCGCAGACACTCGCTAAATACAAACTGAACTGCAAAGAATTAGTTATTCTACAACTGGTTCTATTCTTCCACAAAAAAAATTGCTTTTTGGAATTTTATAACTTGAGCACTATGATAATTTGTATGATATACAGTAGGAAATTTATTAAATTCATAAAATATATTTCAGTTGCATGAAGTTCAAGCTGTTGACTTTGCTTTAATCAAAAATTTAATTTGGTTGTGGCTAAGGTCGTGTGAGGTGGTGGTGCTGGCAGCGGCTGCAGCGAGAGTTCGGCGCGATGTCTCACACCGTTTTACTGGTATAGCCAATCAAGAGGCCAGAAGGCAGAACTTATTCTGACTATGAGTCAGTGAGTGAGTGCGTGGAAGGCATTTGTAAAATGTATGGAGAACATCTGAGAGAATGAATCCCAACAGCCCTCTATCAATACGGTATCAGCCAGTGGTTTGATTGTATTGATGACTGGCAGACGTCAGCTGCCTTGTTTACCGAGCTGATACCCAGGCATCCCAGCCCTATAACAAAAACTGGATTATAAAGAGAAGATCTACACGCCCCTTCGTCGGCAGACCCAACAGGCCGGGAAATGGTCATGCTGGCAGCATTAGGGGGTTGGAGGTGGGCTTGGAACACGGGTGTGTCAGCCATCTGTAGTGGAAGTTTTCCACTGCAGGAACCCCGTTTCCATTTCGGTACACTCTAACCAGGGTTGAATGTGTTTGATGAAACGTGAGAATCTTGTTCAGTCTGAAACTCCCATCACTCCCCTTTTTTTCTTTTCATTGTTTTACTTAAACATTGTTATGATGATTTTGAAGGGTTTGTCTTTGTCAGCTAATATTCGTATCTGCTTTATAACATTCACCATACTGACCCGTCTTCAGGTTGGGGTGGAGGGTGGCGCCACAGTTTAGTTATATCCTAAATTAAGTCTTAGTGCAAAATAAATAAATGTTTTTTAGTTACATTTTAAAACAATTTTTCATCTTAATTTAATTTGCTATCTTACCCGCCCTCCCCTCTCTCACGGGGAAGAGTGAAAATGCAGTGACAGTTAAGTCATTATGAAAATAGCGGTCGATATTTGTTAAATGCCTGTCATGAGCCAGAAACATGCTAAATCAGTTACAGTCACTCTTTCATTTAATCCTCATAATCACTCTCCCCGATTTACAAATGAAAAAAATCGAAGCACAGAAAAGTGAAACAACTCGCCCAAGGTCACACAGCTGGTAGGTGGCAGATTCAAATTCGCCCTCAGAAGCCACTTTTTAAATGCATTTAGTACAGTTCCAAAAACAATTATTCGGTAGTCGTTTTATTTAATGGTTATTGAGATACACCCATGACTTTTCTATTTTAATTTTCACAAAAGCACTTTGACATTTATAATATTGTTCTTCTAGGTCTAGTATTTAACAAACTCAGTAACTTTTTATAACATTACTTTCGCTCAGGCCCCCAGCCTCACTTTCCTCTTCTCTAAAATGAGAACATAAATGGTTATCATGAGGATTAAACTACTTTATTCAGGGAAAACACTTGTAATTGGCACCAAGTGCCCATGACAGGGTCCTATGAGTGTAAGCTATCGTCACTGCCGCTGTCTTTGGTGGCCTTCCCAACACGGTCAAGAACCGGAGCTATAGACACACATTTATTACCATACGAAGGCATATTCATGTCTCTCCTTGTTCAACATGTGCTTTAAAACATATTGTTTTGTCAAATATAAAAAAAAATATGCCTAAGTGAGAATTCATGCCTTTCTAACCTCTAAATGCACTTAGTATGTTGGCTGGCACATATTATTAGGTCATTGAATATTGACCATAACAGAAAGGGCTTTTGATAAATGATCAAAAGCTCAAACAAGAAAGTGAACAACTAATAAACAAAATTATAAAGTTTAAATTCATATTCACAACCTGGGAATAAGTGAATTCAAAGAGGAATGAAATGGAAAGCATATTTTTTTATTGTCCAAGAATTGCATTTCACTTAATTCACTGTAAGCCACATCTACATTAAAATGCAATTAAATATTTTCTAAAAATAAGTAGTATGAAGTCACATAAAAAGTAATGAACTCCACATCCAATATAAGAGAAACTTATATAGATCTCTCTCAAGAGTGCGGAAGGAAGTCTATGGTCAGGTTTTTATTTCATCCTAATTTCCCACACTTTTCAAAGAGTTTTATATTATAACTCTTTCTCAAATATTTGCAAGGAAGTACTGCGATTGTGAAATGAGATACTCCGAATACCGAAGCTAAATATTTACATTCTGCATTTTTAGTTGAACAATTGACTTTGTTCTTTAGCATTTAGGTCAAAATACCTAAATATTTTAAAACATCAAACAAAAGGATATGATTTTTCAACAGTCTAAACTTACTGTTTTTAGCAAACACTTCACAAAAGGGAGTTGGGTAATTAAGAAACAGTAATGCACACACACCCTGAAAAATAAGAAAAATAGCAGGGAGGATGTTGGCCATTTATTCTTTTTAACACAAAAACACATCTCTTCCACTTCCCTGTGTTTATGTAGTTAAGACGTGCTAAGCATTTCCATCCACTTACATCACTGTAACAATAACCTCAATTTACTGACTATGTAGGATTTACTTCAAAGGAGTTCTTGAGTTGTAAAGCATTGGTTTATTCATTTTCATGGCATCCCTCTATATAAGCATGTCACTGGCATTTTATCTTTATCTACAAAGTTGAAACTGGAGGTACTCAGGAGACGAAATGACTTGTCCAAATGAGACAGCCTCATAACTATTAACTTGTGACACTGGGCTTAGAACTCATGCCTTCTTTTAGTACAGTAGGGTGTTTTCCCACTAGATTATCCTTCCTTACATAAATGTGAGCGCTCACACTGGACAGTTGGGCAGGCGAGACTGGCTACCTGGACAGATCCCGAGAGTTTCGGAGGTTGGGTTACCCTGACGCGGCAGTGGCTCTGAGACTGGGAGGAAAGGGAAGTGAGGCTGAGAGAATTGTGTATTTTTTGACATGCAGTGAGCAACATGTGCGTGCCTGTTAACAGATAAGCAAAGTTGTATAAGAGCAGGTAATAAGTAGGAGTGCTTTATAACAAACTTCTTTCTTCATTGGCCTCACTTGAAACTCTCACGGCTCCAGCACTGAGTTCTATGTCTGCACGTCATGCAACCCCTGTCAGAGCCAACTCGGGCAGAAGGGTTTGTGCGCAGAGACTGCGAAGGGGTCCGTCCAGTTGTGCTGAAGCAGTCACACTCATGACACCGGAATGTTACAATCTTCAGGAATGAGGCCATTCAAAGGCCCTTTGCTGCAAAGGTCACAAGAAGGCATTTGGACTCCTATGGTCACCTCTCGCCACCTAACTTGAGCTGCCAGGACTGAGTCACTTTCTTTCCACAGTGGGTCACATTACCAGTGGCAGGTTTCACCTGTTTCAATATTTGGTTGATGACAAAGTGACGAAGGATTTACTTCAAAGGAGTTGAAGACCTGAGCGACAGACGCAGCTGAGCAGGTTTCCAAACCAATTGTTGGAGAAACCAAGATAACCTGTCCCTTACAAAAGGGAACATGAAGATAACTAGGCCAAAAGGGGGTGCTCTTGGGGTTAACCAGTGTTGAGTGAGGGATCATCTTAAATAGCTTAAATTACAATAGAATGGGTGTAGGTCAGAAATATTAAAGACCTTCCGAACACCTTAAAGCTAACAAGGGACAAGAAAGAATAGATACGTAGGTCTCTCAGGTAGACCCCTGGAAGCAGGGTCCATCACAAGTCTTTGTAATACGGTGACCCTTGAACAACAGGAGTTTGAACTTATTGGGTCCACTTAGAAACAGACAATTTTTCAATAAATATATATAGTACTATCACCGTATTTTCTATTCCTTATGATACTCTTTGTAACATTTATTTTCTCTAGCTTCCTTTATTGTAAGAATATAGTTTATAATACATATAACATACAAAATATGTGTTAATCGACATTTTATATTATCAGCAAGGTTTTCTGTCAATAGTAGGCTATTAGTAGTGAAGTTTTGGGAAGTCAAAAGTTATATGCCATTCAAATTCAGCATTTCCCTGCTTGAGGGAGATGTTATAGCTGGGTTTTCATTAGATGACATGTATGGACTTTTTATAGTCATTAAGCCTCATCATATTATTATTGCCAAATTTTCACCTATATAACTTTGAGATCATACCAAATATATTAAGCAATGATGGATGCATGTCTTGCTATACCTCCTTATCAAGTAGAAGAAATAGCACAGGAAAATGGACAAGTTTACCACTAATCACAAACACAGGTTTCCGAGATAAGGAGAGACAGCAGAATCCCTGAATCCCAGGCAGGGACGAATGCCTTCATCTCCCCTCTTTTCCTGTGATACACACACCCACAGGGGGATCTAGTAGCCTTTCCCCCAAGCCTCACAGGAATCAGCACTGGAGAGGTCACCCTGTCCCTTAGCCCTTGTATTTTACAGGTAACACCCTGAGGCCCAGAGAGTTTAAATGGCTTGTCCAAGACCACATAGCTAAGCTAAGCCCCAGGTATGAGGCAAATTCTTATCTTTTAAAAAAAATGTTAGGTTCTTCCCTTCCTTCCAGTGGGGGTCGGGGGAGATCTAATGTCAAAATTAACAGGTACAGAAGCGAAAACAAGCCTTAGCATAGGCTTTAAGATTAGACAGACTCTACTCTTTACTAACTCTGTGACCTTGGGCTTCTGTGTCCTCTGTGTAAAAGTGAAAATTCCTCAGTGGTGTTTTATGAGGATTAAATGAGAATGTTTGTTTATTTTAATTCACATAGTGTCTGAACATAGTAAGAAGCTCACTAAATGGTAGCAATTATCACTACTAGTGACTGAATTGGACTAAGAATGGGAGAAGTACTTATAGTCCCTTCTTCTTCATTCTTCTGTCAGATAACCTCAGAGTACTCACCTAGGGCCATCTGTACCACATCAATAGGGGGGCATTACTGGTAAGTTACAAGCGGCCTTGCAAGGTCTCACTTCCTAGGTTCCATCTGCAGGACTTTCTAACTCTCTCTCTCTCTCTCTCTCTCTCAGGCTGACTTTCTCAGTAAACCATGGCTTTTAAATTCCTTACAGTTTTTGACTCATCCACCAGTCCAAACCTGTGCACATTCCTGCAAGAAAAAATGCAGAACCTTGCCTCGTAAGTATTTAATAATAAGATATCAGACTAAGATGAGAATTGCTAAACTAAAACACAAAAAGTGTACTGAGAGCTTTCCCCAAAACCCACTTTATTCATTGTCTCCATTGTTCATTTAATATGGGGCATTACATGAAAAGGAACATGGGATCTCTATCCTCATGAGCTCTGCTGGAGGAGAGAGGAAAAATACTGGTAAACACCAAGTGACAGACATGGAAACACAAAGGCAGATGGGGCTATATAAAGACAGGCACGTCAGTGTTCAGGAGGGAGAACATCCATAAGACACAGGGCTTAGCAGAATGACTGTCAAAGTGAAGCAAGATAGCACGTGTTTGAAAAGGCTTCCAGGAAAAGAGTTCTGAAGGGCAGTGATGGGCAGACTTCAGAGTTGATGAGACAGAGCAGAGAAAAGATAGTAGGAGATAGAAGAGTGACAAGCACAAGAGTGAGGGAATTTGCAAACTTCTCCAGAACACTTTGGAAACCACACAGATGTAAATTATGTTGCACACTTCTCCCTCTCACGTTTATCTGTACTAATCAGGTCAGGAGTCAGCTTTCTACTTACAATGATCACAAATGGGGTGTGAATGCTCCAAACCCAGAGCCAAGCAATAGCCCCAGTAGTGAATCGTCGGTCTCCCATAGATCACTGGAAGGTAAAAACACCTATGAGTAATGGCAAAACTATTTTTCACTCTTAAAAATTGCAAAAGGAACTAGAGAACTACAAAACTATCTATATATATATTTTAAAATTTTATAAATGTTTTTGGTTAATATATCTTGCCATAGATGATTCAAGTTTCTCATGGGTAGAAAGTTTATATTTTTGCTTTTTGGACAACGATGTCTAATACAGCAGTCCCGCGTTGTCAGTGGACACTTTTTTATAAATACTTGTTGACTAAGCCGATCGTGCTCCTTACTCAGGTCATAAGACTCACACGCATACCCCTTTCGAGAAACCTTGATTCAATCCTCCACACAGGCCATATGGGTGACAATTTATAGAGTATATAATGAGCAATTCGATGGGACAGTCACTATCCTAGTGTTTTACTCATTATTTCCATTCCTTGATGAATAAGGAATCTCATTCCATGATAAAGCAGATAGCATTACAGATGAGAAAACAGGAGCTCGGGGGTGGGGGGCAGGGAAGCAATGCTCCCAGGTTACACAATTAATAAGTCACTGAAAGGACACAATAGGCCAGCTCTATCCAACTCCACACTGTGGTCACAGAGGTCGTACTCAAGTATCAGGCAGATTACACAAAGACCCTCTTAAACCTATACCTTAACTTAAAAAAATACTATCTTTATAGACTTTTAAATAGTTTTACAAATAGAAAATTAAATTAAATACCCAATACACAAACCCCAACAGTCACTACAGAAGATTGTAACCACATTCTTTAGCCAACCAAGAGCTCTTTTCCCAAGAAGCAGTTAGGAAAGGAGGTCAGATTTCTTCAGGCTCCCCAAAGACCTCAGTCCGTGTGCCAGGAGCTCAGCTGTTGAGGTCTAATACCAGTCAGGTTGAAAATAATTGCAGTCTGAGGTCTCATTTCATTGCCATGGACAGGCAAAATAAGTCTTACTAGGAAGATCATCTCACAGGAAACAATCCGCGATGTCTTGTGGACACTTGCCACTCAGAAAGACGGCTCTTGCACAGCCACCACGCTGCCCACCCTCAGGCCCAGGCTCCGTCTGCAATGGGAAGTGCCTGTGGGTGGAGAGGAGCCGCCAATTTCAACACCAGCCTGGACTCCTGCAGCACACTGGCTCCACGTTCCTGGGGAGGGTGCCCTGGCTGGGGTGCAGGAATAACATCAGCCTCTACAGAGGCAGTGGGGAAAGGCCAGGGTGTTCAAATTGTTGTTTCTGGATCAGTTAGCAAGCTGGGGCTTGGGAAACATGAGGCCATGCAAGGACTGAAAGAGGCCCTTGTTGAAACAGAGCTGCCTCCCTTCTGTCCTGCATGGCTTCAAGCGTGATGCCCAAGCTCCCGCACCCCACTCATTGTCTTATCTGAACCCCAGGAAAACACCTTGAGAATCCACTGTGACAACACCACCCATGAGATAACTCTCAGCTCAGTTGGATACTCCAAAGAACTAAACACGGAAGTACAGGTGAGGCATGGAGTGAGGTGTGAAACGCTACAGAAGTGTGACTTGATTACTTGAGAAACATAAGAGACTGGCCAGGAGATTATTTTCCATACCAAAGACTGAGACAAAACCATAGTGATGTTCATCACAATAGAAAGAAATTAAAAATCTAGAAGCAAGGAGAAAATAAAACATCTCACTCTTCTTAAAGAAGGCACAGCTATGGAATTCAAATAAATTATATTTTCCAATCCAGAACATGTTTATCAGACTACAAATTTATTTGGGGCTCCAACATCATTCTTCAGCCCCTCTTTCCACATACCCTTCTTCTACTACTGGATTATTGATTTTTTAAATATCAATAACTCATCTTTCTGAATCTCTCCCTCTCTCCCAGCTTGAATCCAGAAGAAGAAGAAATAGGAGCAGGAGGAAGAGGAGGAGGAGGGAGAGGAGGGGGAGGAGGGAAGGAGGAACAGGAGGAGGAGGAGGGAGAGGAGGAGGAGGAGGAAGAGGAGGAGGAGAAGGAGAAGGAGGAGAAGAAGAAAGGACAACTTTTAAAATGCAGAGGACCTAAAATGTCTTCATCTCTGGATTCTGATTTCAGAACCCTCTTTTGAGTGCATTCTCTCTAAAGTGCCTTCATGAACACATGCTCAGTAGCGCCCTAATGACCCCTTTGGTTATGGAACATGCTGATTTTCATGACCCACATGCCTCACCTTTCTACTCCACTGGCATTGTTTTGGTTGAATCCCTCGTTACCTTTTGCTTCCCTGAAGGAGCTGGCAGCTACTGATCTCCCTGCCTCTGGGCTCACGCTCTCCAAGCCACCCTCCACTCTGCTACCCACACAGCCTTCTAAATTTTAAATCTCTTCAGGTTCTCCTTAAAATTTTTCCGTGGCTATCCATTACCTAGACAGAGGTTCTTAATAGTTTTTGAACATCTTATTAGATCTTTGGTCACTTTTTTCCACTCCTTGAAGGTGAACCCCCCATGAATAATAAATCCCTGGTCTAGAACAGAGGTCCCAGAGGGGTGTGCATGCACTCCAGGTACATCATGCTGTGTATGGTGGGACAGAAAAAGCAATGCGAGCACTTCTGTTTTTATACAGGGAGGGGAGAAAGTTGGGTTTACAGCTGTGAGTATGCAAAACATAGAGGTCGTTCTTGTATGATTTATGAGTTATATTATTTTCCATACAAACGACTGTAAACCTACTTTTGCTCAGCCTCGTATAGTCTTAATCATTTTTAACAAAACTAAAATGAATACAATTCGAAAGCAATTTAAATGTACTGATACTGAATGCATGGAGTGATACTGGTGCCCCCACCCAGTCTCTCCTTCACCTAACACCTCTAAGGTTCTCTAAAGGAACACAGGGAGTCCCACAAACCGGAGGCCATGGCGGCCTCCTCAGACATTCTTCATCTTCAGTATATGGGAACAAACTGCATTCCACGTGCCAAAGAGTGCCACCAATCATTAATGCTGTAAAAATTAAGGCTTTCATAAAGTAAATCTTTACCATTACTTTAAGTTGGATGAAAAAGTTTCCACCCCAACCAGTTTGCTAGTTATTTTGCATCAAAATCCTTAAAAGAATTGTCTGATTAAAAGAGGATTTCCACATTTTTTACTTATGAAAGACAAGACTCCCAAGTTGTCTGACCTCTCCCATGACAACTAGTGGCTGCCAGGACTATACAGATATTTTCAGAAAAATAAATGTTTAATATGTCTCTTCAAACTAAAGATGACATTTCAATGGTGAGTGAGAACATAACTGCTTTTCTAAATTAATTTGCTATTTTGAAAATGGGTATGTAGTAGGCAGCCTCCAAGATTGCCCCCCACCCTGCCGCCCCATTCCATCCCCTCTTCCTGATATCTATGCTCCTGTACAATCCCCCCAATGAGTGTGGGCTAGAGCTAGGATTCTCCTCCTAACAAATAGAATAGAGCAAAAGTGACTTCTGAGATTATGTTCAAAATGACTGTGACTTCCATTTTACTCACCCTCTCTTTACGGAGAAGCCCACGGACAAGAAACTCCTGTCTCTGGCCAATAGCCATTGAGGACCTGAGACCTGTCAACAGGGATGTGAATGCACTTGGAAGCAGATTCTCCCCAAGTCTACCCTGAGGTGACTGAGGGGCTGGCCCACACCTCATTTGCAGCCCTAAGACAAAAGAATACAGCTAAGACACTCCTAGATTTCAGACCCACAGAAATTATGAGATATTAAATGCCTGTTGTCTTAGGCCACTAATTTGGGGGATAATTTGTCACAAAGCAAGAAATAACTCATATAATGGAGGAAATGTTTCCCCATCATTGAGTTGACGGCTGAAAATAATGTGAATGTGTATCATTACAAAAAGTAAATCCCCCATTTGAACATTAAAGAAGTATTTAGAAACAGATTTTCCTAGGCTATTTTTACATATTCCACACAAAGTCTATCCATGGGTGTGAACCAACTGCTAGCAATACAAAAATGCAGCACCTTCCAAACAGCTTACAAGAATGATTAACATCAGGGAAGATGGAAAATTATTAACTAAAGTTCAAGAAAAACCTAAGCATAATGCTTGAGATTGAAAAAAAATACCATCATGATTTGATTAATACTGCCAACAAACTCGATCTCTTTGTGAAGTATCTCCTTTTCACTAAAATAGAAATCAAAATAAACTGAACTTATAACCAACCCTTTAAATTACCCTATCACAAAGTATTAAACCAAAGTTTTCAAGAAACATCAAACACATTGCTCATTCTAATATTTAACTATATAACATCAAACACATTGCTCATTCTAATATTTAATAATAATTTGGTGGGACCGTCTATTATATAGACAATCTTTAAATATTGTCTATATAATCTCTGCATATTTTGTAAAAGATATAATAGACTAGTATGATAGTATATGTATATAAACAAATATGTGTATAAATTATTAAATAACTACATATTTGATGAGTCGTGTCCAAGTTATTTTTACTGTGAGGTGTATACCACTAAAAATGCTCACATGGCCCTCATCTCAAAGACAAGTCCAAACGCTCTTCCTCAGCTTGCCCAGTCTCCCCTATCTTTCTGGTCCTGCACGGAGAGCCACTCGCAATTCTGGAAACACTAGAGTGCACTGAGAAGCAGACCGTCCCCAGGGGGCCTTCCTCCCAGCCCACCCCTGCCCTTCCACACCCCCCACCCCATCCCCAAAGTGTCCACTGAAGAATTCCTACTCACGATTCAATGCTCAGCTTACTTGTCAACCGTTTCATGACCTTTCCCACTCTCCTCCCCCTCTCTCCCCTCAGTGCTCTCACAGTATTTGGTTTTTGTCTATCTTTACCAAACTGAGGGCTTTCTACAAAATTTACTCAGTATCACAGAGTCAGTAAATATCTGTTGAATGGCTGAAAGTATAACAAGTTGAGCAGGGAATTTCCCGTCATCTCATTCTGCCCCAATATCTGTACACACCACCGAGATTTAATTCCATACATTTTTTTTTCAAAAAAAGTTTAAAAATTGATTTAAGTATCAGATTCAGCATTTCTGAGCAGATTTTTTCCTTATAGTATTGTATAAGCAGCACTGTCCAGAGGTGAAGAGACTGCCTCAAGTTAAATGCATCTCTGCCCCTCGGACACATTAAATATCGTCATTTCATCTGCTTCCTTATCCAGTAGATGGGGAAGATAGTAACTGATGCCTATCGGTGTGACACAGAGTAGAAGTTCAGTAAATGTTGGTTACTATCCCGTTGCCTTGTACAGCGATGTTAAACACATCAGTAGTAAGTGCTAAACAAACTCCCAGACTGACCCTCCCCAGGACCTGCAGTGAGTACACAGGTGCACCCACAGACAGAAACACCTTAAGGGCAGGGGCTCTGTCCACTTTCACTGTCATTGAGCAGCCCCGGTGCCTGGCCTATAGTACCCTAAATTTATGTTGGTTTACTTCAAAATTCCCCATCCATTCCTGCCTTGTACAGATCTGAATTCACATTGTGGCTCAGTCCACCCTTTTGAAAGCATTTTCAGGGGAGCTGTTGTCAAAAGCAGGATGTAGGAAAACAATTAATGGAGCTGATGCTACAGGAAAAGCTGAGAAAGTGACATGGGAGGAAGTTGAAGCTCAATAGGGACCACAAATCTATGGGTAATTTAACAAGAAATGATTCATAAATGCAGGATTTACACACAAGTACAAAATGTTCCAGGGAACTTCCAAAAAAGTAAAGGAGATTTATGAGTACTTAAAAACAAACAAGGAACAACCTCGGCAAATTCAAATATTGAATAAAAACTTTTAAAAATTAAATCAATTCTATTGTCAGAAGTTTTTCAATTGCAACTGACTAGCAAGAGGTCTAGTGTAGGTCTAATTCCTATTACAAGAAAGGAATTTTGTGGGCTCACATAAATGACAAATGGAGAGGTTTGTCTCAGAGATTCATCAGGTGGGTTCATCAATCTATCTACCTACCCATCCACCCAGCCCTCCTTCCATCTCTCTGACTCCTGATCTGTCTCTCTAACTTTTGGTTATCTCTTACTGCAGGCAAGTTTTCAACACTTGGCAGAGGGAAGAAAAGAGCACAAGGCCACTTAAAAATCCAGGCCTGCATCATCACAGGCCACCGGCTAGTTGTGGAGTTTCTTTTCTTCTTGGGTCTAAACAGAACGGGAAGGGCATCTGGGTAACCCAACCAATGTCTATCAGCCACATTCAAAAAGGAAAAAGACATGCTGAAAACATTCTGAATTCTACTCCTACAACACACAAGCCACTTCCCATGTTCACGTGCCCTCCCTTCCAGGGCTAGAGAATAACTTTTATATAATGTTCCAGCACATACTTTCCATTTCACATTTAGTCATAAGCATTGTACCTGTTGCTACATAGACTTCATAATAATCAGTTTTAAGTGTCTGTATAATGTTTAATGAAGTCATTATTCATTATGCAATATAGCTTACTTATCATTTCCCTGACAATTAATATTTTGCGATTTCTAAATGTTGCTATAATTTTAAAATATAGTAATTATTCTTTTTCCATGTATAGCATGTCACTTTGAAAAAAGTATTTCCTTAAGATAATTACCAGAAATCGAGTTAATGGGTGAAATGCTAAGAACATTTACATAGATACAGTTCTTAAGATACATAAGCAAATGTGTATTCAAACAGTCGTGCCAAAGAATAACGGTTACCAAAGGGGAGTGGGGAGGGGGAGACAAATAGGGCAAAGGAGGTCAAATATATGGTGGTGGAAGAAACCGGACTTCGGGTGGTGAGCAACACAACGGGAGTATACAGATGTTGTATTATAAAGTTGTACACCTGAAATTTATATAATGTTGTTAACCAGTGTTACCCCAATAAATTTATTTTTTTTTAAGTTGTACTAGAGCCCTGGCTGGTGTGGTCCAGTGGATTGAGCACCGGCCTGCAAACCAAAGGGTCACTGGTTCAATTCCCAATCAGGGTGCATGCCTGGGTTGCAGGTCGGGCCCCCGTGGGGGACGCTGAAGACACAACCACACATTGATGTTTCTCTCCCTCTTTCTCCCTTCCTTCCCCTCTCTCTAAAAAGAAATAAATGAAATCTTAAAAAAAAAAAAAGGTTGTACTAATTTTCAGTGTCTCCAGTAATGTATACATGTCTTCATTAGCACTCAGGATGTTGTGCAGATAAACTTTTCTAACTCACTGTCTCTAAACATTCTTACCAGATCACCATGTCTTCATTAATCCTATTACATTTATAGCCTAACTCTCTCATCTGAAAACCGTATCTGAGATTACTTAGCTCAGTTCCTAGCACACGATAGGCACTCACTAAAAACTAGGTAAATCTGCAACGAAATCTATTATATTCATATTTATTTCTAGGGAGAACATCTTCTGAAAGGCTTTGCTCATACAAAGTATAGAACAAAGATAAGCAAAAAGATATCTGTGGTGTCATTTCTACAAAAAAAAAAAAAAAACCTATACAGAAGAAGAAAGACTTACCTGTTTATCTGTCTACTCCCTTGATCTTCTCACCCTTTTTTGGCAAACAAACATATCTGAAGGAGTTATTCTCACAAAAGTGTAATGCAATTATCATTGGTCCTCTTCAAAGAGTATTTTTTTAAAAGATTTACCAAGCCCACCATTGCTCAATGGTGTGGGTCAAAACCCTGGATGTCTGTCAGAATGACGTGCAGAAGGTTTTTAACATTGAGACATCTTGATCCCATCCCAAATCCTCCAATTTAGAATGCCCACAGGTAGAGCCAGGTATTGGTAACTTTAAATCTCCACAGGTGATTCTGATTCAGAGATGGGCCTTTAAATCTCCACAGGTGATTCTGATTCAGAGATGGGATTGGGAACCATATAAATCAACCAATCATGAGGTATTAGTAGCATTAATGTCAGTTTTTCTTAGTCACTCCATTGAAACTGAAAACAAATTTTATTAGAATTTTTTCTTATACCTTTCCCCTGTCTCATGCTTCCACGTGGAGAGGGCTCCATGGCAGGTATGCTCCCCTCCCCCCCATCTCTGAGCCCACTAAATGTGGCCCCTCCGCCCACCCTCTATGGGGCAGCCTCCTGCACCATCCTGCTCTCCCACCAGAGGACTGTGGTTCGTTAGGCTGCCAGTGGCTGCAACTGCGGACATCCGCCCCTGGCTGACTAAAGAGCTTCCAGGTGCCTTGGACTAACAGATTCATACCACATTCTCCAGGGCCCACGGATACCTGGGGGGGCCCTCTCTCAACCTCCTGGTTCCCAACTCAGCCAGGAAAAGGGGTGCTATTTCTTGAGCTCCCTCAAACCTCACAGGTAGTTGTCTGTCTATGCATCTAATCTTCCTTCCTGGAGCTCACGCTTGTTGAGGGCAAGTTCTCACATCTCCCTCTACGGTTTATAAGGCACAGAGCCTGGCACATAACAGGCATCAGATAGGTATGTGATGAGCAGAGTGTGAGGGCAGAACTGACATCCACTCCACACCTACTCTGTGCCAAACACCTTGTGAAGCCTTTGGTGACATTACCTTATGCTACCCACAGCACACCCCTGTGCAGTAGGATTTAATATTCCCAGTTTGCAGGCAAGAATAGAAATTATCATCAAGTGACGTTCATTCTGCCAGAGACTGTTTATAGGCAGGAGCATTAAAAAGTGAGGATTTATTCCCCTTTTTCTACCTGCTGCCTAGATATTTTTATTCTAAGCACACAGCTAAAAGTCCACAGATCCCTTATGTGACAGACGTATAGTTATCTAGAGATCTGTCCTTGGAAATCACCAAATTGATGAGGTCTAACCCAGACAAGTGCCCTTTCTCTTTCTTCATTGTACATTATCATGAGAACCTGGTATTTCAAATAGGATTATGCCATTTGGGCTGGGCACTTAACATTTCCCTAAGGGCTGAAGCTGAGTAATTTTCAGGTAATGAGCTTTAATGTCCAAGGAAGGAGACATCCTGAATCACCTTCTGAACCTGTGCCATGAATCTGCTGTAATGCTCAGTATCAACAGTTTCAGAACCTCGCATAATTGATCTTGTGACTTGAAACTGAATCTCTTTCAGGGCTTCTTCCAAAGTCACTTATTACTCTCCTGAACTGTACTCTGTACCAAAATGACTGTACTCTGTCATTTTGTACCAAAATCTGATACACACATCCAGGGAGCCAAAGAAAAAGAAAATGACAACTCCCTGGTACTTCTGCCTTTGTTGAGACTTTAAAGTCACCCTGAACCCCCTTTACCCTCAAGGGCCAAGTGTACTACAGGCTCACTTTTCCCCAACCTGTAAAAATGTTGAGGGTGAGACACAGAGGAAAGGGAGATCCTTCTACAGACTCAGGGATTCAGGCCTTTAGTTCTCCAAGGCCTCTGAGCTACTCCCTGAGGAAGCAGCCTGAGTTACATGAACCCTTGTGCACATCACCACGGACAGAATCTGTATCAGGGTTTAATATCAGTGTCCAGCAAAATTCGTTAAGTCAGACCCCAATGATTCAAAGTTTGAGATCATAAAACCTGAAAGCTGACACTCTCTCCTTTTGCAGATGAGGAAGCAGAGGCTGAGAGGTAAATGACTTACCAGAAATCACATAACTATCAAGTGACAGAACTGTGGTTCTACTTTCTCTCTATAGACAGAAAGATACATGGTTTTCCTACTTAAAAAATAATAATCATTAGGCATGAAGAAGAAGTAAGAGGTAAAAATCAAAAGTTCACTTTTCAATTTCTCAGTTGGATAATCTTAGAAAAGTCAGTTGACTTCTGTGGATTTTTTTCTTCTATTCAACGAACCTACTCACAAGGTTATTATAAGATTGAAATGAAGTGCAAATAAACCAGCTGAAACTTAGGTGCTCACTAAATGTTACTTCCCTTCCTTGAAACAGCTATAAGTTAACCATCATTCTTATATATTCATTAATGTTCCATTGGCCTGTTACTATACTTATGTATTTGCCTAATGGTTTATTTTCTGCCTTCTCCCCCCAAGAAGACAAGTCTATTTCCATCCTGCTCCCCTCTTTGTCCCTGTCTCTAGTACAGGGCCCAACCCATAGGTGCAATTAGGAAAAAACTGGCAAATGATATGAAAGAAATATAAATTTCATAGGGAGAAACTGCTTTGCCTCACCATTATTTTTTTTAAGGTGAAACATGAATCATTTTCTACATTCAATAAGGGCATTTTCTCATTTGAGGCTGTGGAAGTCTTGGGTCACATTTTGGGGAGAGGTAAGTCCCCCAACCCCCTCTAAAATGTCTGCAAACGCATGGCTTAACAGTGGCTGCACAGAAAACATACACCCTCAGAGTCTGACTTTCATTTAAATACAAATACACAAAATGTAAACTGAGATGACAGAGAGATTGACAAAACTTTTCTTTAAAAATAATAAAGACAAAATTCAGTTCTAGTTATGACGCTATTAAAATACATGCAAGTTGTCGTATCCGATTGGATTTCTATTGCAACATTCAACAGAGACAAATCCGGTCCACCCCAGCTTGACGGCCACCTCCGCACACAGACCTGAATGGAAGTCTCTCCGAGGAACCTGGAGGCTCTGCATGGAGGGGGTGGAGGCCTGGTTTTGCACTGAGTCCGCAAATTATGTAGCCAGTCCTACTCAGAATGGGTGCTACCTCTTCTGAACAATTTCTCTGACCCCTTCAGTCAAGCCAGGGCCTCTCCTGGGTGCTCTCATAAAGGCCCTGTGATTACAGCCCTTGATACCCTGTACTACCACTCATTTATATATTGTCTGTGGGCTCCTTAAAAGCAGGAACGATGACTAATTTATCACTGTATTTCTGTATCTACTACTCAACAAATATTTGATGGTTATCAGACACGGGAGTAGTTTCATAAAATTTCCAATTTTGTGAATTTTTTTCTCCTGCAGAAAAAAGGAACCACTCAGTCTGGCTATATTCTTCTTCCTGTGGTCTTTGCCAAATATTGCCAAGTAAACTAAGAGCAGCCGAGTGCCATCTTAAACAGCTTCAGACTGCTATGACTTTGCCCAGAGGGACATGAGACTCCAGCTGAAACCTCACATCGTTAGGATCTGTCCCTCAGATTCACTTTTTCCTCCCATATAATATAGAAAACTCATATGCAATAGTTCACTAATGTTTAATACCTGAAGTCTCTGGCCACTGCCAAAAGCACAGGAATAGAGACAAATGCAAATTACCATACTCTAGGAAAAGAAAAATTAGAAATTTACAGAGTACATTTGTATGACCCTATACAGGAATTAATGAGCTACTTTCAACTAATAAGGTCATTCAAATGCATAACAAGGATTCAATATAGATAAACTTCAACAAGCCATAAAAGGACCCATATTGCTCTATATGCTCTTATCTTTGGATAAAAATAAACTGAGCATGTGCCACTTGTGTTAAAAAAAAATTGGGGGCAGTTAACCAAGAAACAAATTGGGAAAAATCATCATAAGCTCACCTTAGACGTGCATATGCATCATGGTTAAAGCACACAGGCTGGGGTCCAAACATTCCTGAGTTCAATCTCCACTCTGCCTTTAACTAGTTGCAAGAACTTACTTACACCTCTCTGAGCCTGTTTCTTCATTTCTTAAGTATGGATAATATCTGCCATCTAGTAGCCTTGTTACGAAGAATAATGAGAAAATATATGTAGAGCCCTTAGCACAGAGCATGGGCAGCACAGGAAGCCTCAGGAGCAGCCTTCACATCCCTCCAGTGGCTCTAATGCCCTAATTCCCAAACAGCCCAACACCACCTCCTCCACCTCTACCCATTCATAGTCTATGCCCCGCCTCCCCTCTCCAAATTAATCTTTAGGTATAGATTGCGTTGCTGCTTAATGAGCAATAGTCAATAAAATATTACTAAGTGAGAATACCCTCATTCCTTGGGTTTCTGTGGAACAGTTCCTTCAGGAATACAGAACTTTATGTACTTTCAAAAGATGAATAAATATATATCAGGTATGCCCTCTCTGACATCAGTAAGTAACTCAAAGAGGTCAAATGTATTAAAAGAATCCTTGCTTTATTTTACTGAAAAAAACAATGGTATAAATTCAATAAAAAATATTTTACTGAAAAAAATTTTCTGATAAGAGGCATCTTATTAAAACGTGAGCCTCTTAGATTCAACTGAAAGGAACGGATCTTACAGTTTTCCTGTCAAGTTGCCCTCAATGTTCTTCATAAATAATATTTGACAAGAAAACAAAACTTAATTGTAAAGGTATAAAAATACACGTAACTATTGTCAAATATGCATATTTTATGTCTGTTGCTGTTTAATTTTCCATGATTTCACTTGTCTGACAACTCAGGGAGAAAAACTGACACGTTAAAGCATCAATTATCATGTACTTGCCTTGATCAAAATAACCAGATAATCACTAAGATCTGGACTTTGCATAGAGTTATGGAGATAAGTAAAGTAATGATAGTATTTAACAACAGCAGAATTTGCTGCTTAATGGAGTTTAAATACTATTAACCAACATCAGTTGAGTACGTACTCTGTATGGACTAAAATATTGTGCTACAGGGGCACCAAAATCTGACACCACAAAGGCCCCGCCACATACTATTTTACTACACTGTAGAGTCCAAAGCCTGCAGGGAAGAGTGGTCCTCCAGAATGGAGGAGAAAGAGAATCGGATTTAAGGTCAAAAGAGCCAAACTCTCTGTGACAGAGAGGCCTTGAACAAATCATTTAACCTCTCTCTCAGCTCTTAACTTTCTCAGCTAATAAAATATTATGTCCCTTGTTTATTTCAGCAGGTCGGGGTGTTTGAATGAAACTTTGTATAGGAAAGGGTTTTGTACGATCTTATATAAATAGGAAGTGATTCTGTTTGAAGTGCCTGAGTGAGCCAAAGTCCAGAATCATGTTCGAGTGCTACAGTAGGAGTCTTAACCTAAGATTCACTTGTCTAACTATCATCACGTCCAACACAGTATGCAAAAATCTGTGTATCTGCACATGCATACTTTTCTGAGTTAAGGAGCCAAGTTTTCACGAGATTCCTCCAAGGATCTCAGGTTCCTTTCTTCCTCCTCACTCGCCCACACAAATGGTAAGTACAATCATTCTTTTAAAAATGTTGGTATCTTGATTTGTAAATTGAATAGTCACTTCTAATGAATATGCTTATAAGTTCACATTTCCATTTTGGGACTTTTTTCATAAAGCTATCAATTACATTGGGAAAATTTTAAGGTTAGGAGGAAAACTTGACTCTAAACTCATTGGTTGCAATGTTTCTATGCAAACAGAATTGAGATTAAGTAGTTTCTTAAAATCCCTTTCTTTTTTAAGGGTTTAGTTACCTTGTTTGCCCTGGTTTGAAGTGTTTCTTGTGAATCACCTTAGAAATATCCTTGGTCCTGAAATAATAAGGACATAAAACAAACTTTCATTTATGATGTTTACTACAGTGTTGCTTATAACATTAAGATATTTGAAGAATAAAACCTTAAATATTCAGTAATAGTATATCCTAGAATGGCATACAATACACATATTTTTAAATTATGTTTTCAAAGGATTTTAACAACAGGGTAAATGTTAATAGTAGATTAGAAAGCTTAATACAAGGGGAATAAAATTATATACAAAGTATAATTATGTTGTAAAATGGCATGTGATATATGTATGTGTATATATGTGTATATATATATGTGTATGTGTATTTCACATTCCACATTACATAATTTATTATAAGTAGCCTGAAAGGATATATACCAAAACATTAATAGTGATTATCTCTAGATAGTGGGATTATGGATACGCTATTTTATTTGATTTTTATTTCTTTTTCATTGCTGGTTTTCTCTTTTTGTTGCTGTTGTCTGTTTTTGGTAAAAGAAATACTTTTTATTTTTAATTATAAAAACAACTGCAAAATAGATAGTACAGAATGCACCCATTAAAAAGCAAAAATCAGCTTAACAATAACCCACTAAGCAAAAATCAGTCACTGGAAGACACCACTGTTAACATTTTGATATAATCCTTCTGAATTTATTTCTACACATGTCCCCCTACACACACACCCATCAACAAAACGGTAATCATGCATACATGTTCTTTGTAGTCTATTTTTTAACTAGTAGACTTCATTTCTTACAGCAGTTTACAGAAACATTGAACAGAAAGTACAGAGAGCTCATATACACTAACTCCTCCCCCACCGCCACCCATTCCCCTTACAGTTAAGATCTTTCATTGGTGTGGTGCCTTTGTTACAATTGTTGAACCAATACTGACATATCATTATTAACTAAAGTTCATATTGGGATTCACTCTTACGTGGGTTTTAACAAATGCATACTGTTAATGTGGCCACCGTTAAAGTACCTTACAGAGCAGTTTCACTAAAAGTCCTCACAGTTGCCGGCTCTGCCCTCACTTCCCCCGGCCCCCAGCAATCGCTGATCTATTTACTCTCTCCATGGTTTTGCCTTTTCTAGAATGTCATATAGTTGGAATCATACATCATATAACCTTTCAGACTCTCTCTCACTTAGCAATATGCATTTAAGGTTCCTCCATTTCTTTTCTGTCTTTTCCTGATGCAATAGCGCATTTCTTTTTATCGCTGTACCATTTTAGTTACCCACTCAGCTATGGAAGGATTGACTGCATCCAACTTTGGGCAATTGTGAATAAAACTGCTGTAAATCCTAGTGTGCAGGTTTTTGTATGGACATAAGTTTTCAGCTCCTTTGGGTAAATACCTAGAAGTGCTTGATCATATGATAAGACTACATTTGGCTTTGTAAGAAATCGTCACACTGTCTTTCGGAATCACTATTTCTAATTATTTATTGTGGACATCTTTCTATATAAATAAATAATAACTGCATAGCATTCCATACTCTGTATATACTGTGGTTTATTTAACCATTCCCCTTTTAATAGACATCAAGATCATTTCCACAGACTGACAGTTGCCAGATGGGAAGGGGGGTAGGGACCAGGTGAAAAAGGTGAAGACTAAGAAGTACAAACTGGTAGTCATAAAATAGTCACAGAGATAGATGTACGGCATAGGCAATACAGGCAATAACATTGTAATAACCATGTGTGGTGCCAGGTGGGTATTTAAAATATCGGGGGATCACTTTGTAAAGTATACTATGGTCTAACCACGAGGCTACTATACATCTGAAACTAATACAAAATCATACTGACCGTAAACTGTAATTGAAAATTTTTTGAAAGATCATTTTCAGATTTTTACTATAAAAAAATGCCGAGATGAGCATTCTCATATATAATCTTTAATCATGAGTTCAATTGTATCTGAAAAAATCTGAAAAATTTTAAAAGGCATGAACATGTTTAGTTTTGATGAAAGGCTTTACAAATTTATACTGCTATTAGTAATAAATGAGAACGCAAACACACCCTCCCTTTCCCCAGCTTTGCCTCTCATAATTAGTCCTCCTGAACCTCAGCAACCCAAGAGGTAAAAAATTGCATCTCAGTGTTGTTTCAGCTTGTTTTTCTTTGATTATCAAGAGGTTAAACATATTTTTACCTTTGTTGGCTATTTGTATTTCTCTTTTTGTGAATTGTAGTCTTATTCTTTTCACATTTGCTATGGAGTATGTAAAAGAATTGTTTTGCTTCCTAAAACTCTTTACATAACTTTATTTCTGGCTTCTAACAGGCAGATGATTAGAATATGTACTATCAGGCTCTTATAAGCAAGGGAAAGAGACATTACCACACTAAATGTATACACTAACTTGAGAAAGGGTAAAAATTAGAATAAGAAAATACAGTGTTTCTGTAATATGTGTTGTTTTCCAAAAAAAATAACCGTTGTGGGAGGTAATTTTGATTTCTTCATTAGTTTTTGCCACAAAAAAAATTCTAGGGTCAAATTTGGGGACTGAGTCCTTTGCGTTTTCTAGCTCTGTTATCATGCTTCAACGGGCCTGTTCTAGTCAAAGAGTGTCAGTATAAAAATATTTACTTACATATTCACCTAGAAGTTTAATATGTTTTTGACATTACAATCTTTTATCCATTTGTAATTTTTGTCTGTACCAGGTAGAATCCCAACTTCTATTTTTTCAAAAGGCTAGTAAGTTATTCCAGCACCATTTACAAACAGTCCATCTTTTGGGTCACTTTATCACATGCTAAATCTTCATATATATTTGCTTCAACCTCTGAGTATTTTGTTCCATTTTTCTGTGGCTCTTTGGAGCTAAGACCACACCGTTTTCATTACTGTAGCTTTGACTCCGCTCCTGCAGACTCTTACTCAAACACCCGCGGTCTCTGTGAGGTCTTCCCAAGCACCCTATTCACAGCTGCAACTTCTGTCTGTGCCCACCCCCGCCCTGCGGCCCACCACTGTCTAGTTCCTTCTTTGTTTTATTCTTCTCCAATATATGTCACCATCTGGCATCCTATGTATTTTATTTGTTTGCATATTGTCTGAATCTCTAAACCTGGTCCTGTGAGAACAGAGATTTTGGCCAGTCATATTCACCTTTGTGCCCCCAGTGACTACAATAGTGCGAGGCACAAAATAGATCCTCAGCTACGTTTGTCAAATGAATGGCTACCTGGTGAAGAAAATCATCCTGTATACAGTCATTACCTTTTTTCAACAATTCACCAGTTCTTTTTATATGACCATCCCTCATGAAATACAGAATTAACTTGACCAATTCAAAGAAAAGTAAGATTTAAATAGGACTATTACTGAATAAAGAGACTATTTTAGGAAGAATTAACAACTTTATAGCATTGAATACTTCCAAGTAAGAACTATTTGTTTTTGTATATTTCAAGTCCTCTTTTATGCCCTTCAGTATAGTTCAGTGACTTTCTCCATAAAGGCCCTATGTACTTCATATTTTGATTATTAATAATCATTCTCTGATTTTTTTGGTATATAAGAAAGCTATTGGGTTTTATGTATTTACTTTTAACCTGTCTTCTTCTAAACTCTCTTATTGTTTCAAAAGTATTGCAATGGATTCCCTAGCTTTACCAAACAGACAATCATCTCACCTGCAGATGGTGATAATTTTGCCATCTTCTTTCCAAAGGTATGTGCCTCTGGTTTATTTTCTCCTTTTACCCATTAGCATGATGACATTTCCAAAGAGAGCCATGTATTTACCCACTCTTTAATTTCTTGAAATTAATTCCATTTTCATAGTTAAGGAGAAAAGTTATAATTTTTTTTTAACCTTTAGGGCTACTGTATAACATATCTGAAATTTCAATTTAATTCAATCAAAATATCTGATACAGTGCAATTGACATCAGTTGTATGCAATTGATACAAAAGTCACTTTGAGAAAACATTAATTTTTTTCTCTTTGTTGGCAGATTGTTGATGTAAAATTCATAAAATGAAAAGAGGATTGAAGTCGGTTTATGTTTTGGAGGTTAAGTAATTCATTAAACGAGCTACTGCTAAATCTAATTTTTAAAATACAACATAAAACCTTGTTCTTCCATTGAAAGTTAGAAAACATTAAATCTACATATTTCTTTCATATTATTTTCTATTTACCAATTACACATACAAACACTGAAACTGCTAAAGATTTAATTTGCATATTCAACCATGTTGAAATAAGGCTGCATGAGTAAAGTTTTACACCATATCTGTAAACTAGGATTTTCTGGGGGGATGATATGGTGGCATTTTTACAGCTGAGGAAAATGGGAGCAGGCAGCCCCAAGTGTCTTGCCCATGCTCACATAGTAGGTTGCAGAGCCCAGACTCAAACTCCGGCTTTCTGCTGCACATAAAAATACTATTCCCACAGGGCTCTGCTTTTTATTTATCTTTATTTAGGTAATTAGAAACACTGAATGTGTTTGTTCACATACCTAGAAAACTTCCTCAATTGTTACCTTTGTATATTATTCTAATGGAAAATTATTTCTTATAAAATACACACGTGGCTTTTGACTTTATGGCACCCATTTCCTGGAGGTTCAAAAATTAATGTATGTTTGAAAAGGGTAAGCCCTTACAACAGTCCTGTGTGCGGAAGCAGAGATGACAAGACTCCTCTGATACAAATCAACATGGTAATCATTAAAATACAGATGCACTCATTCCTAAGTGTCACAAAACACTCCAGCTGAATAGGAAGGACTATCTGAATGGAACTGATAACAGCCAAGCCTGAAGAAGAAGCACAACAGCCCACTACAAGCTATTGAAAAGTTCCCTAGGAAAAAAAATGACATAGGGCAGGAAATTCCTGACCAGTGGTGTAATCTCTTACATAAATGTGTTGGCAGATAAATGGATTTTCATAATTTTGTTTATACCCACTGCTTATTGCCCCTTTAGATATGTTGCCTTGTAAATGTATTATAACTTCACTTGGGCTATTTAACAGTATGATTTAATAAATTCTAGGTTCATCTTATTCCCCTCAAAATACTCTTGACCCTTTGCCCAAAAGTGGGGGGAGGCAGGGTGGGGAGGAGAGGTTAGTAACTAAAAAAGAAATGTGGTATAAGTTAGCCCCAGGAAGAGTATTATACTAAGGATTCAAAATAGTGATACCCTAATTTACACTGATTAAGGCTATAGATGTAGGACCATAACCATGACACTGAGAGTAAAGCGCTCAAAAATAAATGAACTAAACTACACATCGTTCTTACATCATCCCATTTCATTCTTATGATAATACTGCAAAATAACCGGCATGTTCATTCTGCACAAAAACTGAGTTTCTAAACGATGAAGTTATACAACATAATTCACGCCCTCCCCCTTCCTAGGCAGACCTAGATGTAGTCATTCCTGACTCTACTTTCTACCTACGCAACCTCGGGCAAGTCCCTGAATCTCTGGGAGCCTCACTGTCCTCACTGGTAAAATGAGTGACGTGCCTCACAAGGTTACCACAAATAATAAACTGCTAAACAAAACATGTTGGTGGTTACTACTATTAACACAACAACCAAATAAGCTAATAAGAGAGAGTAATGGGAATTGATTTCCAAACTGTTTCCTCAGACACTTTGTTTTCAAATGCTTGATGATGCAATACTGAGCTGTGTTTTCCAGGCAAGGTCTTTGGGTTGAGTGTCAATGAGTCATTTCCTTTACATTATGATGAAAGATAAGCTTGGAGTTAGGTTCCCACCCAGCCTTATCTTAACAATCCATATGTTGCAGGTAAATGAACAATTAGTATTGTTAATAATTTCACTTATAGTAGTGTAAGATTCCCTTTCTGAAGATATTTCCAGCACAAAGACAGGGACCGTTGGCCATTGACCTACTGACACTGGGTTTACAATGACAAGTTCTATGCCAGGAAAGTGAGAGACAAGAGGAGTAAATCCAGGGTTTTCAATTTTCCTTATCACCTAAACACAGTTCTCAAATATAATCTTATGTGAATATACAACATAAAAATAAATAATAAAAGCAATATTTTATTAGAATATTTTATCAGCTCAAATTTGTTACATGTATGTATTATTTAAGTAATAAATGAAAACAATAAGTTTTAAGGAAGACAAAAAATTTGAAATTGAAGGTTATTTATGATAGTGCTGTAACAACCTCAGAATCCAAATACTTCATTTTTATTTTGTTCTCACTAAATTGAGACGAGTCTGGTTCACAAGCAATTGCATATAAGAACACTTTTTATTGGTTGGTTGTTTTGTTTTTGAGGTGACTGTAGGTTAGGATGTTTTGCTTGTGTTCATACTCAACAGCTTATATTGCTTTTCAGTGAAACAGCTAGCTAGAGAAGCTTTATTCAAAAATATGCATATAAGTAAATTAACATAGGCATACAACTTAATATCACCATAATTTAGTATTCTGGAGGTCACACTGGTGTGGCTCAGTTGGTTAAGCATTGGCTGGCAACCTGAAAGGTCACCAGTTCAATTCCCAGTTGGGGTACCTACAAAAAGCAACCAGTAGATGTTTTTCTCTCACATCAATGTTTCTCTCCCTCTCTTTCTCCCTCCCTTCCCCTCTCTCTAAAATAAAAAATAAAAATAAATATTCTGGAAGTACATGCAGATAAAATGATTATTTAGCTAAGGAACTCAAAAGAGTCAGCTGAAAAGCTATTACAAATACGAAAAAAAAACAGTATGGTAAAAAAAAATGCATAATATAGAAATATCAGTTGTCTTCATATATACAAACAACACCAGAAGATGTAATAGAAGAAATCACTGTACCAAAAACACAAAAAAACCAAAAATTATCTCAGGATAAAACAAGTGTTGGCGAGGATGTAGAGAAAAGGGAACCCTCATGCACTGTTGGTGGGGAGGCAGATTGATGCAGCCACTGTGAAAACAGTAGGGAGGTTACTCAAAAAATTAAAAATGGACCCTTGGCCAGTATAGTGTAGTTGGTGGGAGCACTGGCCTGTAACCTAAATGTTGTAGGTTCAATTCTCGGTCAGGGCATATACCTAGGTTGCAGGTTCCATCCATCCCTGGTCCAGGCATGAGGGCATATGGGAGGCAACCAATCATGTTTCTCTCCTACATCAGTGTTTCTCTCTCTTCTTTCCTTTTGTCTTCCTCTCTCTCTAAAAGCAATGAAAAAAATACCCTCAGGTGAGAATTAAAAAAATTTTTTAATAAAAATGGAACTGTCTATGACCCAATAATTCCATATTTGGGTATATATCCAAAGAAAACCATTCTACTAATGGTTTTCTAATTGAACCATTGTTGAACCACTAATTTAAAACCCGTATGTTCATTGCAGCATTTTTTACAATAGACAAGATTTAATAGCAGCCCAAGTGCCCATCAATAGCCAGGTGGATTAAAAAGTTATGGTACATATATACCAGCAATTTTCAACATTTTCCTTCTCATGGCACACCTAAACTAATTACTGAAATTCTATGGCACACCAAAAGATATATATATATATATATATTACATATTTTGCCAATCTGACCAAAAATAGGTATAATTTTGATTTATTCACATTGGACGGCTATTGATGTGTTGGTTGTTGACATTTTTTTATTTGACAATCTAAAGAAAAACAGGTCAGTGCCCCTGGCTAAACAGTCAGGTATTGCACGTTTAAGAAAATTTTGTAACACACCAGTGTGTCTGCCATGGTATATTGGTTGAAAATTGCTGATATATACAATGGGACATTACTGAACCATAAAAAAAGAACAAAATCCCACCATTCGTGACAGCATGGATGAACCTAGATTATGCTAAGTGAAATAAGTCAAACAGAGAAATGGAAATGCCATATGATTTCACTTATATGTGGAATCTAAAGAACAAAATAAACAAACTCATAAATAAGAACAGAATAGAAACAGACTCACAGATACAGAGAACGAACTGATGGTTGCCAGAGGGGAGGGGCATTGAGGGACTGGATTGAAAAGGTGAAGGGATTGAGAAGTACATAATGGAAGTCACAAAACAGACATGGAGATGTACAGCATAGGGAATGTAGTCAATTATATTGTAGTTAACTATGTATGGTGTCAGGTGGGTACTGGAAGTACCAGGGGGAGGGAACACTTTGTAAGGTATATGATTATCTAATCACTACACTGTACACCTGAAACTAACACAACATTGAACATAAACTACAATTCAAAAATAAAATTTAGTGGACTTCCAGGCAAGATGGAGGCATAGGTACATACGCTGTGCCTCCTCGCACAACCAAAAGAAAGATAACAACCAATTTAAAAACAAAAAACAACCAGAACTGCCTGAAAATCAAACTGTATAGGAGTCCAATGACCAAGGAGTTGAAGAAGAAACATACATCCAGACCAGTAGAAGGAGCGGAGGTGGCAGCCAGGCAGAGAGGACTGGAAGCAAGGCGGTAGCTGGCAGACCAGGTAGTCCCATATTCATGTGCAGATAAACTGGGAGGGACAACTGGGGAGCAAGTCAGACCATAAAACCCAGGTTCCAGTACGGGGAAATAAAGCCTCAAAGCCTCTGACTGAAAACACATGTGGGGATTGCAGTGGCAGGAGAAACTCCCAGCCTCACAGGAGAGTTCCTTGGAGAGACCCACAGGGTCCTAGAATGTACACAAACCCACCCACCCTGGAATCAGCACCAGAAGGGCCCAGTTTGCTTCTGGGTAGCAGAGGAAGTGACTGAAAGCTGGCAGAGAGCTGAGCAAGTGGCATTGTTCCCTATTGGACCCCTCCCCCACATACAGCGCCACAACACAGTGACCTGGGTTTCCCTGTCCTGGTGAACACCTAAGGCTCCACCCCTTACTACTAACAGCTATGCTGAGACAAAAAAAAAAAAAAGTGGCCTAAGTGAAAGAACAGATCAAAGCTCCAGAAAAAATACAACTAAGCGATGAAGAAATAGCCAACCTATCAGATGCACAGTTCAAAACACTGGTAATCAGGATGCTCACAGAAATGGTTGAATATGGTCACAAAATAGAGTAAGAAGTGAAGGCTATGAAAAGTGAAATAAAGGAAAATGTACAGGGAACCAACAATGATGGGAAGAAAAGTGGGAGGTTAAGAATAGTATTGGAAATGGAGAAGCCAAAGAACTTATAGGTATGACCTATGGACATGAACTAAGGGGGAGGAATGCTGGTGGGAGGGGGGGTGCAGGGTGGAGGGGAATAAAGGAGGAAAAAATGGGACAACTATAATGGCATAATCAATAAAGTACATTTTTTTTAAAGAAAAGAAAAAAAACTTAAAAAAGACTCAGCATCTTAAGATATCAATTCTCCTAAAAGTTAATTGATAAATATTGGACATCCCAATATTTATTAGGGACAACCCAAAATTATTAGTAGAATTTTTTTTCAAACTTTGATATTAAAGTTCCTTTATAAAACTAAGTAAGCAACAACAGCCAGGAAAAAGCATCTAGGGAAAATAAAAATAAGAATGAGGAAGGACTGATGATATCAATGATTAAAACTAGAGGAAGAGAAGGAAGGAAAAAAGGGAGGAAAGAAATGTAAATCTATATAATTGTGTCTGCATTGAGCATCTCAGAAGAAACTGGCTATATTGGTTAACTCTGTGGAATAGAATTAGGTAAGTTGTGTCCTATTTTTAAATTTTATATCATATGCATGTATAATACCTTCAAAAATTGAAAAATAAAATAATTAGAATATATCGATATTAACTGGTTAATAAAGACTATAATAATTTTCTGCCCTATAAAATTAAAGGAAGCTTATCAGTTGCATTTAAATACTATCTGAAATCCATTTATGTGTATAAAGTTTATCATCTTAATCAGGGGTTATTAGTTAATACCTCTGTTAACAGAAAGTAGCTTATAATGTTATATATTTTGAAAACTTTATCCTAGAATACAGGACTGTCCAGGCTTCCAAAACCATTTAACATCAAGCCATAACATTTGGTATAGTCATTTAAGAAAAAAGAAAAAAAAAGGAGAAAAAGAAAGCAAGAAAGGAAGGAAAGGAGGAAGGAAAGAAGGAAGGAGGGAAGAAAGGAAGGAAGGAAAGAACTGCTAACTAGGAAATACATTAAAATACAATTTTTAATCTAAATACAGGGTCCGGCACAAATAACTCCCCTTTTTTATTACAAAAACTTTAATCACAAAATCATAAGCATGTAATTCTGTAACATAACAATGTCACACTCAAGCACACCATATGACATTTAGGTGAAATGTTCCAATTAAAACTATAAATTATTACACCCATATTATTACCCTACCAACCACACTCAAGCAGTTGTTACTTCTGCTGGATCCTGTATATTACCTTTCTCCTCCTTTCCACCTTACTGGTATACAAATGCCTTGTTATAAGCTTACTGAAATAAATGAGCAATTACATATAAATAGTTATTTTAAATTTTAGCAGAATTTCAATGATACTAGAAGCATAAAATACACTAAAATGCTTAATATTATCCCTGGCACATTGAGTCACTCAAGAAATATTTGTTCAATAAACACTAATTACTAGAGATATTTGGTAAATTGTCTTTAAATGGATTTTAAAACTATGCTAATTGGAATTTTTAAAGGGTAATTGATATTATTAACCCAACTTTGGAAAGTTGAAATCATAGGAATTAGGACTGAAATGATTTCAATATAAAAGTAACAAGAAAACAAAACAAAACCTATATTTTCAAATAAATATTGCAAAAGTATTTTAATTGTTTTCCTATGGTCACTTGCTCATACAAAATCCCCAAAATGTATTATTACAAAAAGACACATCATTCCTTGCAGCATTATAACAGTAGCAAATGTCTAAAAACAATCTAAATATCCATCAATAGAGGACTGGTTTTGGACAAATTCTAGTACATTTATGTAGTGGAATATTAGGTAGCTATTGAAAAGAATGAAGTGGTTCTCTATGGGCTGATATGGAACAACAGGATATCCTGTTAACTTTTTAAAGAGAACACAGCTGAACAAGGAGCAGTAGAGCCCACTTTATGGGGTCCTCAAGCCAGTGTATAAGGCTAGAACGGCACACTGTCCAGACGTCAATAGAAGATCCCTGAGAGCAATGCCAATCTGGAGATTCATAAACCCTTTCCTAGTAAATGCTGCACAGAGCTGGCATTGCCTTTGGCACTGAAAGTTGCTCATTAAATGAGCAGCTTCCATTTGGGGGCAATGCTGTGTGATACAGTCTTTAAAGGCTAGCCTCTCTTCAGCAGTAAAAGAGAAGGAAATTCTGCAATATGCGACAACATGGATGAACTTCAAGGGCATTACTATTATTAGTCAGAGAAACAAGCCAGTCATAGAGAGACAAATACTGCACAATTCCACCTATGTGAGGTATCTAAAATAGGCAAAATCACAGAAGCAAAGCATACAAAGGAGGTTACCAGGCAGAGGAGAGGGAGAAAGGGGAGTTGCTAACAAGCAGGTATAAAGTTTCAGTAACCCAAGATGACTAAGGTCTAGAGATCTGCCGTGCAACACTCTGCCTATAGTTAACAATGTTGTATTGTGCGCTTTAAGCCCTAAGAGGGTAGATCTCCTGTGAAGTGTTCTTACCGCAGTAAAATAAAGCTAGCCTCGCCCCCAGCTCAGGGCCGCGCACACCGAGAGTGAGTCCAGCTGAAGGAATGGGGCTGGTGTGTCCTCTCCACTCTCTGCACTGCACTGTTGAGCAGAGCGCAATGCGGGGTCACCAGCACTGATACTCTTCTGGTTTGGTTTGTTTTTTAACATTTCTGCTTTGCCAAATATAAGCAGTTGATTTTTTTCACTTCAAATATTTGTAGTTCATTTCATAAGTCAAATTCATGTACTTTGACATAGCTCCTCTGTAAAATTCTCCCACTTGTGCAATATAATTAAATAAAAGCACACTTATCCATATATAAGGGGGGACCCAAAAATTGAATTAATTTATAAAGAATTGTGTATTTAGTCTTACATGTTTAAACTTCGGTCACCTTCCAAGTACTCTCCATTTGATGCAATACACCTATTGAGACATTTTTTCCACTGCTCAAAACAGTTTTTGAACTCGTTGATTTTGACGCCTTTCAGTGCTTCTGCCATTTTTTGTTCAACCTCTTCCACATCAGCCAAAATGTGTCCCTTTGAGGACTTTTTCATCTGGGAAACAAACAAAAAAATTGCTCAGGCCCCGATCAGGTGAATACAGAAGGTGGGGCATTGGGGTCATGCCATTTTTGGTCAAAAGCTGCTGAACACTCAGCGCAGTCTGGGCAGATGCCCTTATAAATCACTCATCAAAAAATGGGCAAACGCATTGAAAGAGTCTTCAAAAAATTCACTGAAGCCGAAGCAGTCTCTCACAACAGCACCAGCTGGTACACTGATACAGATGGGTTCCTAGAACACTCACCTGATGGGCAAAGCCTGTACTACAGGGGGTCCACCCTCCAGAAGGTAATTCTGGTTTTGGGGGGTTCTTCCCCGTATGTACTTACGTGTACATAGTCTGTCTGGAGGGATAGTTGCTCATTATCCTTGGGGCATACGTTGTAGGACCCCCAGTAGATGCCTGAAACCACAGATAGTACCAAACACTGTATATACCATGTTTCCTACACATACACACCTATGGTAAAGTTTACGGCGTATCCAAATTGCCAACATCACTACTCTTGCACTTTGGGGCCATTATTAAGTAAAATAAGAGTTACATGAACACAGCGCTGAGACACCTAGACAGTCGACCTGATAACCCAGACAGCCACTATGTGACTAACGGGAAAGAGGCATACGCAGGATGGGTATACGGGAAAAGGATGATTCACGTCCGGGGCGGGATGGAATGGGATACAAGAGATTTCATCACTCTCCTCAGAACAGCGTGCAATTAAAACATATGAATTATTTCTGGAATTTTCCATTTAATATTTTCAGACCATGGTTGACCATGGATAACTGAAACTGCAGAAAGCGAAACTGTGGACGAGGGCAGATGACTGTACTCAAGAAACTAAAAATGCAGGTTACTGTTTCCAAGAACAAGGGTCCACCTGGGGAACTGCAGTCAGAAGGACAGTTTCCACTCTGTAGTAGTTTTGTATTATTTAAATGTTCTACCATGTATAGCATCACTTTTTTAAAAAACCTGTAAGTAAAAACACTGTTTTAAAGTGCATCCAGCAACTAATGGATTAAGATTTAAGATTTAAGTGTAGATTGAAACCTATTAACCTCTTGCTAATAGTGACTCACTCCTCTACCCCAATTCTTAACTTCTGGGGGCTCACAGAATCTTTGAAAATTTGATAAAAACTAAAAGCCATCCCCACTAGAACATAAATAGATATAAACACGTAAATTCATGAAGCCCATGAACACTAGATTTAAAGCCATTATACTACAACCTCTGTAAGATTTTCCCCCCAAATGTTTACCCTAAATCTATTCACGAAGATATATATCATCAGATAAATCCAACGCATGAGGCATGTGTCAATGCCACCAGCCTAAACTCTTCAAAGATTCATCGTCATGAAACAAAGCAAAAGAAAAATATTAATCTGAAGAGACTAAGGACACAACAACTAAACACAATGTGTAAGCCTTGGTCAAATGATGAATTGGGGAGAGAAAAAGTATTGAAAAATACATTTGGAACAATTAGGAAAATTTGAATATGCGCTCGATATTAGGTAATATTACAGAATTATTGTTTAATATAAGGGTGTGGTCATGTCTATTAAACAACTGAAGGGTAAAATGTCATGAGTTCTGCCCCTTACTTTTATAGTTCAAAAAGGTATATAGAGAGATAAATACACATGAATGTGACAAAATGTTAACTATTGATAAGTCTTTGTAAAGTCTTTGCACTTCGTAAAGGGTATATTGGTACTCACTGTACTATTTTTCTAACTTTTCTATAAGTCTGGAATTTTGCAATATAAAAAATGAAAGGAAAAAGTTCCTTTCATGCTCCAATAATTGTAACACAATACCATCATGAAATGTCCCTTTCCCTGCTACTTATCTTTTTGTCTTTACATCTCCATCTTTCTTGCCAAAATGGATTTTCAGTACTGTTCAAGAGATCTAGAACTTGATTTATTTCTTCTAAAAACATTATGAAGTATAGAAAGTATCTCAACCTCAGCCTATGCTTCCTTTGCCTTTGTCTCTCTCGTCTAACTGATAAGCTTGGTAAGGTCGACGACTACCCTTTTACCATCTCCATAATCCCAGTGTAGGAATACTATAAGGAGAGGCAATAAATATGAACCGAATTGAGCCTTTGGACCAGTTCATTAATCTTTAGTGCCTATTGTCTTACTCTTTAGCAAAGTGGGTAGTAGATTTCTTAGGAGGATGAAAAAAAAATGCCAAAACCAGCCCTGGCCAGGTGGCTCAGCTGGTTGGAGTGTGGTCCCATACACCAGAAGGTTGCTGGTTTAATTCCTGGTGGGGCTACATACCTAGCTTGCAGGTTTGTCACTCAGTTGGGGTGTGTATGGAAAGCAACTAATTGATATTTCTCTCTCTCTCTCTCTCTCTCTCTGTCTCATCCATAAAAACATATCCTCAGGTGAGAATTTTTTTTAAATGCTGAGACCAAATTACTAAAATGAAGTTCTAGGGTTGCCTCTCCCACAAGTATGGATAAAAAGAGCCTTACATATAGTAGCTTTGTGCTGCATTGGTAGGAGTATGGAAATATAAAACATGCCTAAAGTGAAATAAAGTTAAGGTTTTGCACTGCCATCTGTGCATGCTGCTGGCTTGCTTTATCTGACTTCCACCTGTTAGCTTTCTATTCTCTAACACGATGCTGACAACATTTTTTGTAATGATGGAGTGCAGAGCCTGTCACTGGCAACATAGCACCATCCTACTTCAGAGTAAATAAAACTATTGAAATTGGAAACTAAATGACAGAAAGTGTCACAGATGGAACACACTGGGAACAGGAGGGGAACGCTGCTTTGCTCGTCGTCCCTACAGCCCAGGAATGGAGTCTACTCTGAAATGCTGGCAGTGGACTCAAGCTATCACCATGTGTATGCAGAACAAGCCAACTGAAATGCATTCATCTTTGGGAATAAGAAGAAGCTCCTGTACTCTCCGTTACAACAAAAGCCAAATCTATCCATTGCAATCAGTGCTTCACTTCTTTAAAAATATTCCCCCTTAACTTTACTCATTGCCCATTATTTCTCCTCCTCTCTTTTCCTGTGCCTCCTTTTCTCTTCAGAGATATCTCTAGGAAAACAACGTGGTCCTCATCCTCAACCAGTCAATGCAAATTCTGCAGAATTCTTTGAAGTAGTTATTTTGTTTACAGTAAGGTTTAGAGACCCAGTGCAGCCTGTCATGATGATTGGGAAAAAGCACCTTGAGTTTGCATGAAAGTATGCTAAAACTATCACAAATGGCAAAAGTAGGTCTGAGGATGCTTTTTGTTCTAGAGTAAAAGTACGACACCTAGGGCTCCCTCTATGGTGCCTGCCTTTAGGAAACTGCTTATTCTAACCACGTACCCCTTACTTCCCTTTCTCCTTTCTTCCTATTAGTCCAGGAAGACATGAGAGGAGAAGGAAAGAAGAAAAAAAAGGTTTATGAAAACAGAACATGGAAGACCATTTCCTTCAAAGTGGAGCACAGCAAGCGCCTGACTGTTGAAACCCCTGGGAGGTTTACATTTACCTATGCAGTAGGTCTACCCAGCCTGACTCTGGACTAAATCACGTTTCATTCCCCCAGATTGATGGGTGACCTGTTGCACAATTACCCCTACTCACACAGTGGGTCCCACTTCCTGCACTTCCTCTCCCAATCATCACTATCAGTTGTCCGGAGCCTGGAGATGAGATACTCAGCGTGCTATCTCCACTCGCCTGCTAATGCCAGAACTCTTGACCTGGAAAAACAAAGAAAAATGGTGACTCGTTTTTCATTGCCCCTACCTCTTGCTGATTTGGGATCCAATAAAATCCATTATTTTGATGAAGCTTTAAAGAAAAATAGGTGAATGTGTCTGTAACTGGAATAATGATAGAGCACATTGACCCAAGATAGGAGCTGGGAACTGGGAAAAATAATTGGTGATGTAAAATAGGTTCCCTTTCCTGGCTTCGTTTTTATCTTCAGGTCATTTCTTCTGCATCTTTCTTCCTCCTCCTTCTTTTTTTCTCACCCTATGCTGGTGTCAATTAATGACTGCCAAGGGCACCCAACTTGCTAAAATTATTTCTGACTCCTATCTACAAGTTCCCTTCACTTTTCCCCTCATGTGTCAAGTTAATGGCCAGCAAGAAGGTTCAGCCCAAATTAATACACAGTGACCCACTAGCTTTCCCTGCTCTGCTGCTTACTGAGCAGTGCTGTGTACCAGGTGTGGTGCGAGCGAAGAGAAGGAAGCCTTGTCCTTGCCTGCACGACGCCTGTGCTCCAACAGAGGAAAACAAACATGCAAGCAACTAAATCTAATGCGAGGGAAAGCCCCCCAGTTAGCAAAGCAGAGGGAAAAGTGACTAAATACAAATGAATGGTGATTTCAGAAATCCTTACCAGATTAGGCTACAGAAATTTTTTTTCTAAAAACACTTAAAAAGCCAAGAGTGCAAAGTCAAGATTTATCAAATATCACACAAAGAAATCTTCAACCTCAAGTAGCATCTCTCCTCCCAAAGTTTTGCAAAAGGTGGGGAGTTGCACAGTTGCACTTTTTCTCAGCATAGGGTGAGGAAAAAAAGGAGAGGGAAGAAAGATGCAGAGGAAAGGCTATTCTTTGGCAGAAAAGGATCTGAATAGCTAGAAGACCACACTAACTGCTTATAAGTGTTATGTTTCCACCTGTGGTGACTCATTCAAGAACAGCCCTTATTTTGCCTTTCCTGCAAGATGCTCTAAATGAAGCTGTGCAAATTGACTAGGGTTGTGCAGACAAGCCAAGCACCCGGGCCTATGAAACCTAACAGAGCAGGACAGATGGAATATCTGACTGGCAGCTTATTCCCCTTCCCTTCTTTTAGTTATCCATGGAATTAAGCAAGTTCTTAGTCAGTGGGCCTGGGTGAATGATCTAATTAAACATTTTTCTAGACTTGGGCATGACAATGGAAAGGGTAATGCCACTGGGAGAAGACAGAACACAGCAGGGACAAGAGTGTCCATTAGAGGCAGCACCTGAGGCACCAACTATAAATAACTGCTTTTCCCTGCATCCCTGTCACCTTTTCCCAAAGTTAAGAGTTAGATTCCTAGCCAAAGGCTGATTCTCACTCCCATGCCCTCCTTTCCCACAAAGCAACATTCCCTAATGCAACATCGGAGTAAGTTGTTGGTGACCAGAAGGGGTTTGAGAGAGCCAGGTGCCTCCTTGTTCGATTCCTGCCTTCCATTCCCCAGCTTTTTGAATCTCTAAACCCACACTTCTTCATCTGAAATATGGAGACAATGCTGATAATTAGCAATTATAAAATAAGTGTTGTGCTAAGTGCTTTACATGCATTATTCATTTAATTGTCAGGAAAAAGTGTTAAGGTAGTATTAATAATACTATCATAAGTAATAATACTTTCTCCTTTACAGATGAAGAAATTGCAATTCTGAGAGGAGTTAATTAACTTACCTCACTGTCTGAATTCCTGACCTCTTACACTGTGGTCATAATGTCTGTCTAAACAGGGTATTGAAAGGGTTAATATTAATGTATATGGACACCAATTAATGCCATTGTCATTATTTTTGGTGCTGTTGCTGTTGATACCATTTTTTATGCTCTTCTCTCTCCAGATCCTGGGAGGACTGTCAAGTCTACACCAGTGACTTGGGGACATTTTTGAGCACCAAGTAACAAAACCAATATATCTTTTAGATATTTAATTGTTAAAATATACCTGTTGAGAATAAATGAGAGGTCAAGAGGCAGGAAATGGGATCCAGAGCTAGTATTTCAACTTAATACCTAAATGCTTATGCTTAAAAGGTCAGAATGACAAAATGTAAGGTGTATTGCTCTCACATGTTTCACTTAGACTTCCTAAGTTAAAGTCACGTATCATATGCTAACTTCTCACTATCCAACTGCACCTTTGCTCTATTTTTATCTTTTAATTCATTTTTCATGAAGTAACTATGATAAATGTTTAAACCTCTGACATGCTGAGATACCAATCAGATTAAATAGAGTAAGCATTTGGCATATACCTGGAGACTCCCCTAAGGAAAATAAAATTATTATTGCATTACATCACTTCTCATTGCCAACAAATGTTCCCACACCAAAGAGGGTCATTTTCAAGCTACACATCTATTTATATTGTGTGCACTGCCTTCCTTCCTCTGGCACGTTGTCTGTGACCTTGACTGTTGTAGGGCTGATAAAATAGTGCCATCAACATATGTTTATGAAGCTCTAGACATCATGTAAGATATTTCATAGCCATTAAAAGTGATAAAGAGGGACAGAGGCAGTTCTGTACTATAACAGTGCCTGTCAAGTGAAAAATGTCACCCTTACCGTAAAGTACCCAGAGGCAGAATTAGGAGGTGCAAAGGGGAATGACTTTCTGGACACAGTAATAAGAGGACTGGCATAAAACACAGCAGCAGTGGAAGATGCTGAGTAGAACCCCCGTCCACACCAAAGGGCCCAGGTAAAAGTGATGATCCCATGCCCAAAACGTGAAGCACCAAAGAATGCCGGGGCTAGAAGCACTCATGAGAGGCCAGCAGGAATTTCTGTGAGGAAGGAAGATTTGCTGAATTTTCTGACTTTCCCTAATAGCATCAATATGAAAACCAAAATAATGAATACCTTCTGGGTAAGAACATTGAAAGAATTTAAATTCACAGTTCCTGAGTGCTTGTACCCATAAACACAAATCTGTACATCCCACAGAGCTATAAATAAATCCTTCCGGAAGGCCTCCTTCCTGTTCACATAATTCTCCATAAAATCTAGTAGGATCTCCTCCCTTTTATCCTAACCTTTATCCTTGTCATTCCTGTCTGTCAGGGACAGAAGGTAAAGAAAGAAACAAATAAATTGGGCCCTGGATTCCTGTTCAGTTAACTACCTCATGACCCCCCCAAAATATCTGTTTTCCTAGGACCAAAGAAAAGGTGTCCCTGTGACCCAACATTAAGTCTGTGAGGTACCTCAGGGCCCTCTCTGTAAAATGGGTGAGTTTAGTGTATCCGCAGACACCCTCCCAGCTGAAACCTTTTATGAGGCTAAGATGCATGGCCACAGGCGAGCAGAGTCCCAGCAGCAGCCCCACGCAGTCTCTGTCCCAGTCTTTGACCCCTTTCAGGTGGTGGGGCAGAACCTGGGCAACTACAAAGGGCTGGGACTGGGAGGTTGACAAGGCTCCCTCTCCTCAGGGTGAGGAGTGGCTTCAAAGATGTAGCAGTTTTCTCCCAAGTGACTTTTTCCACCTTACAGAAAAAGTCATAGTTTCTTCACTTTTACTATCAGTCTATTCACCCTTCAGCACCAACTCCTAACCTACCTCCTCCACTTCACGGATGTGTGACAATATCTCCAGGCCTCAGTTTCCTCATCTGTAACTGGAGGTAATGGTACTAATGGTATCAATTGCTGTTGTGAGGATTAAATTGGTGAATGTATGGAAGATGCTTAGAACAGCCCTGAGAACATAGTAAGTACCAGGCAATTACTATGGTTTGTATTATTATCACTGGTAGTAAGTAGTAGCAGTAGTAGTAGCAATAGTAGTAGTAAGGGTAGTATTCTCGCCACCAACACAAGGAATTCCAACACCGTTATCTTTCCCTCCCTTATTTGAAGTTTACGTTGAATAGTTCGGATTCCCAAGTTAAGAGTCTGCACCAAGAGACAGACTTAAAACAAAGCCTGCTGCCAGTGTTCCGGGCACTTTACCGGAAGGTTTTCATTTTCTCTTGACAGGAGACACTCCATGTTGAAAGCGTCCTTGCCACCTCTATAGTATTCGTAACTACCAGATGTGACAAAAGAACAATGAACATGTCAGTGGTTTGATTCCATAGGTTTACGTCATGACCGAAATAGTCAAGGTCACAGACAATGGCATAAAGGAAAACTCCATGACACTACGCCCAAATTTTCTTCAACTTTTCTGTGATATGTGCTTTTTAGGATTTTAGAGTCCTATACCTGTGTTTGATGGATGGATTCATTCTTCCCTGATAAATTTTTGTATTTTGAATAACATTGTTTATGGATTAAATCAAGGTGATAATAGCAAATGGCAGAAGAATAACTGTCTAAATAATTCCCAGGCTCAAACCTCTTCTCTCAGAATGAGGCCTAGAGCTATGGCAGGTAGAATGGCACCTTGCTTGCTCTTTCTGCCCACAGTATGTAGTAACACCCAAAAAGCTGTAGTTTTGAAATGAAATTTTACCTAAGGTTAAAAAATAATAATAAAAGATCCAAAGATCCAGTCATTTAAATTATTTTCTGCCCATCCAATACCTGAAATTTTCACAAGCTTTAAAATGATAAGTTCTAGTCGCTGAAGGTTTTATTTTATGGGATCTTATCATTTCACATGTCATCAACTGATTCACCCTTGTTCACCTTAAAGCTAGAGTGACATCATGGCATGAGTCAAAGTGGATGCTGTCAAAATCCCTGACATAAACTAATTTGCTTCATTAACACTGTACACATTCTTCATGGGAGTGGGGAGATGTGTTCAGACATGAAAAATTGAAAAATCAGGATAATATTACAATACACGATTTTCTTAAAAGTTAAACATACCCTTACCTTGGGGCGGGTAGAATGATCAGGAGACTAAGTCTCCCTGGTAGTAGGTTGATTCAAAGGCAGCTTGTTCTCAACCCATCATTCCCACTGAAGGGGTCCCCACAACTGCCTCTGGATGGTGAGGGAGGAGCATGTCCTACCACTTCCTCAAATCAGTGCATCCAAAACCAGAAGACTGTACAATCAGTTCTTCACTCAAGTCCAAGTGATGTACCCCACTTCATACAGTGATGTAATCCATCCTGTAAAACATTCAAAGTGCAGTTAGGGATAGCAAGAGGCATCGCTAGACTAGTTACTTTATTCCTAGGCACTAACTGTGGGAGTGGAACACAATCCCTTAATTTTAAGAGCCCCATAGGGACACCCCATCAGTGGTCAGTTAGTGATTCTCCCTTGCCATTCTTTCACACATTCTTAACTCCTCTCTTGTCCTTTGTCCCTTAAGTTTCCACCCCTCTGGTGTCCTGGCCATTAGATAGGAAAGATTCAGATGTCAGAGTGGGGGAGGTGGTGAGAAAATCTTTCCTTGCAAAGGTTAATCTCCTGTTAGTAAAATTTTACTACCTTATTCAGTTAAAAGAAGGTAGTCCTTCTTCCTAGCTTTGAGTTATATTTCAAAAGGCTGCCTCCAATTATATTACTACCCTAAAGTAGTTGTCCCAACCTTCTCTATCCCATTAATGAGATTTACTTTATTCTCAGAATTTAATATTAGGTAAAATCTGTGCGAATCTAGTTGTCTCTCTCCATATCTTCCCCCCGCTCCAACCCCACTAAAATGTAAGCTCCAGGGGACCATGGGCATCACTCTCCTAGAATAGTCACTGCTTTCTGTCCAATCCTATAAAGGTCCTTGGCACAAGCAGTAGTTCTAGATCTGCATTTCCAGTTGTTTATTGGTTTGTTACATGAGGACCTCAATTACAACTTGGAAAAAAATTGAATTCTGGAAAGATGCTCCCAGAAAACCCACCCTTCCTATATTCTCTAATATCTACCATTCTCCCCAGCTAGAAAATTCAGTCACCTTGGAATTAACTCCCCCTCCCCTTCTCTTTTCTCCAATTCCTCACATTCCTATCTTCTTCCACCATGTTCCTCCTCCTTCTCCTATGCCCATCTCCCCCCTCCCCCATATAATCGGCTTCCAACTCAAACCAATCTCCTTCCTCAATTATTCCCCTTTCCCAGCTGTAAGTGTTACCACCTCTGGGGAGTCTTACACTACCGTTAGCAGCTGTCATCCCTGTGTATCACACCATTATGTCTCCTGATTCATTCAGTGCATTTTAGGTCCTTTTAGGTTAACACACGGTCTCCAAAATCTGATAAAACTCATGAGCCCAAGAAATTCATTCTTTACATAAAATATCAGTACTAATATTTTAAACCTTTTACTGTAACATGCATCGTGGTTATTTTTTATAATTATTTATTTACACACCTGACTCTCTCACTAGAATAAGCAGTTCTCAGACAAACTTGTATCATTTTTATCTTTTTCCTTTAATCCCTTTGTGCATAGTGCTATGCTTAGTGCGTATAAGGTGCTAAAAAATGGCAATGAACTTACTGTCTAGTGCAATATTTAATACTAGACAAATACTGCATCTCCTAAATACCAGTCATTTGAGTAAATACCTCACAATATTTTGCCGTATCTGTTACAGTTTGCCCTATTACTTACTTACTGTTTATGGTAGATTATTTTCAAAACAATTGCCAGATTCCTCCCACCTCTGATCACGCATGCCACCAACCTCCCAAAAAGATGTGAAGTCTTTTTCTTCTCCTTACAGATCAGACTTGTCACTTGTTCTGACCAACAAAATGTTCCAGGAGTGATAACCTGTGACTTCTAGGTCTAGGCGTTTGGATACTTTGCAGCTCTCTTTTTCACTCTCTTGGGATCCATCCACAATGTAAAAAGGCCCAGGCCAGACTACTGAGTGATGAGAGACCACGTGGAGAAAGGGAGACTCAGCCTGCTGCAGCCATTCTGGCCACTCCAGCTGGGCTGCCAGACACACGAGTGAAGCCATCTTGGACCTTCCAGCTCCCACCAAGTTCTCAAGCCACAGAAATAGCCCCCCACACATCACATGCAGAAGAATAATTGCCCAGCTGAGCCCAGCCAACCCACAGAATCTTAATGTCATTGTTTTTAAGCCACTATGTTTTGGGGTAGTTATATAGCAACAGATAACTGATGCACTACTTTTCTCTAAATTAACTCTTCTTTTTTAACTTAAGTGTATGTTACAAGAACATTTTTGTCACTTCCATAAGTAGAAAATTAGTATCACTTTCCCTAAAACTAAACACAATGAAAGAAAAACAAAGCAATGTTATTCACTTCTAGCCAGATAACTGCTGCCTACAGAGGCCTCTATATTAGTTCCAGAGAAGATCTCCTAATGTCGGAGTTATTAAAGACACACCAGGAGTAAACTGGAACTGTCTCCTTGGTGTAAGCTGGACTAAAAGAAAATGGAATGAAAATAACAGGCTTACCCTGAAACATGATATTTAGTTCTCTATCAGCAAAAATCACTTTCTTGCAATAAATAATAATAATGGTGGTAAACAGCTATGGCAAAAATTGTGAGGCAGTTACTCAAATGACTGACATTTGGAAGATGCTGTATTAACCAAACACTATGCATTGAGAAGGCAGGAGCAATGTTTTTAGTGTCTTCTATACACTAACACAATGCTAAACACAGACGGGTTTGAATAAAAAATAAAGCATAATGCAATCTTGTCCTAGAAATGGTTATAATCTAGCGCAGGTGACAGAAATGTAAATAAACAGCTATAACACATTAACTACAGTAAAGTAACTGTATTAGATGTAAACTATAAACCTACTGACCCGGACTCCAGCACTGGATTTGATAATGTACAGTACTATGATTGGTTCAGCTATTTCTACCTCAAGGCTCTTCCAGATTGCCTGGATATTCGTTTTTAGTTTCTAATTTTGAAATCTTTCCTATTTATGGTTTTATACCATTCTCATATAGCTACACAAAAGTTCTCTTAAATTGCCTGATGACCAGACTCCCTAAAGTTGTCTACCACAATTTAAGCTCCTTGAAACTAGAGACATGTCATAAAACCTCCTGCCTTCTATTACATCTGTTAAATGAAGACTACACCTCCTAGAACTCCCATAAGGAAGTATTTCATGCTGTCTAGGACTGATTTTAAATATGTGTTTTCTATTACTCAGACTATGAACACTGAATGTGCATTTAGTGAAACGTGTGCATAAAATATTTGAGGGAAAACACACCAAGTTCTTCCAGCAATGTATTCTATGTGTATATTCATAAATGTATGCCTGGATGGGCATTTTATGTCTATGGCTGTTTAGGTCAATGCTGAATGTTTTAAATGGTGTGGGGATCGTGTTTATTGACATACTGCATAAAGCAGCCATTGCAATGTTATTCACAGACGGGGCCTCTGGGCCTCTCCTCGGCATAAAAGGGTTGCTGTTGATATCTATGCTTTCTCAATGTTTCTTCTTTTATCCTATCCATCCAGCGTAGAAATTTTGTCTCTCTCTAGGATTTAAATTCAGTGAAAAATACAGACCTCTAAAATTGTAGCACTTTCATCAAAATTTTAAAAAATTTTTAAGCCACGTTGTGAACTGAGTGAGCTAAAGTCTCTGCTGTTCAAAGTTCTTGAAGGTTTGACATTTAAATTTATTCTAAAATAGTTTTTGCATGAAAAACCAAGAAAGGGAGGATTGTGGCTTGTACCCTGGCATGGAGTTTTATATGAGTGGGAGAGAAACAGAGTGGCGGTGCTGAAGCTGTCTGCAGGATCTACTGGCACCGACTGGGGCAGCAGGGGCCCGGTGTCCAAACAAGTACATAATTCACATGACTAATTCTAGCTTTTGCCTAACCCTCCACCTCCACCCCCACACGATCAACATATATGGAACTGTTAGTGGAGCCATCATCTTATTTTCATCAAAATGACTGATTCTGCTCATACCCATGCCTGAGCTTTTCCACAAGGAAGGGGCCTTTCACGGCAAGATTTTGCAAAGGGCGGCAAATCGAAGTGAGAACCCCTGAAAGACTTGGTGAGGGGACGGCATGACACATGAAACACCGGTCTTTCGTTCTAAGATGTTTTCCAGAGGGCATGCTTGAGTCACAGGAGCATCAATGTATGGCTCTAAAAATATTTTAGTCATGTGTGTAATTGTACTTATATGTATGTGTATGTATATATGCAAACTTTAATATTTTTTCTAAATACTTTTTATCCTAAACTTTAATTTTCAGGCATGTTTATCATCTAAATATACTCCTTGGTTATGTGTCCTATTTTCATATTTAAAGCACCCTTTTCTTTCATCAGTATCTCTGAACTTTTTCAACACCTCATTATAATTAGGAGTTCGAAGTGATCAACCATGACATGACACACTAGTTACAGAGACTGAATACACATTATGTATGTGTAGTAATAGGAAACACCCGACACTTGGAATGTACAGCTCCCTTAATACAAAATAACAGATTCTGAGGAAAATGCTCACAAACAGGGTAACTGCCAGAGGCATGTTAAAGCCCACCTGCAGTGGCCCCACCTAGTGATCGCATGGACCGTCCTTGGAACAGCAGAGAGAATTTGCAGGCTCAACTCTCACATGTTTTTCCTTAGACCTTCTTCCAAAAGGGAACAAAGCCCATGTGTACATGTGTACGCACATATGTATGTGTGTGTGTCTTCCTTCATTAAGAGTAGAAAGTTCTAGAAGTAGATGTTAGGTGATAACTGAGATGCCAACATAGCAAGGGGGAAAAGTGGGGTGCATAGGAGAGGACTAAACCAGAGGTCCTGGAATAGTTCCTTCCAAGTTCAAAATTCTATTATTCTCTGGTTAGGGGCAATTGAATCAGCACAAAACCCTGCTTCTCCCCAGATCTAAAGAGCCAAAGGGAAAAATGAAGTGTTACCCGAAAGGTGGCTGTGATCAGAGGATGAACAGGCAGGAAGATGCAGTTCAAGAGCAGTCCCACAACGGCTGTGGTGAAGGATGCCGCTCCTGGGTGCTTTAAGCTTTACTCAGCGAATGGGGTAATGAGCAAATCTGTAAGCCTCGTGCCCCTGGAGATCTCCGGCACCTGCTGAAGGCTCATGTGCCTGAATAGATTGTGCATTCGCAATCACCGCTGTGGTGACCTCCTAGGTAGACAAGGGCAGGAGAAGGACATCACATCTCCAAGTCTTTAGAAATAAAATATCCCTCTCCTGTTTCCTGGGTCCAACCTGATAGCATAGTGAAAGAACCCAGAAACAGTGAAAATGTCTGAGTTCAATTCCTTGCTCTATCATTTGTCAGTGTGTGATCTTATATTAGTCGCTAAACCAGTCTGAACCCATTTTATTTAATTGCAAAATGGACATAAATGTAGCACTTGCTTTACCAACACAAAGTGGGGAGGACAAGACAGGCCTGGGAACAGCACTGTACGTGTATGCCTATGTGGGGCGAGGCAGAGGGCTGGCCTTTCATGCAGTGCACTGGTGCACACGCTACAAAGAATGGCAGATGGCTCCTTAGTCTGTCAAGTATACTAACTGCTGGTGAGAGTCCAGCTGAGGCACACTGAGTGGCTGCTTACACTCCAACCCATGCAGGCCCCTCTGTGCCCACATCCCAGCCTCCCTCCTGCAGCCAAGACTGAACATTCATACTCCTGCCACGTGTAACCTGGAGCTCATCCTCTCTCACCTACTCCAAGATATAGCTCCGTCAGTTGTCCACTCGCTCTTGCATCATTGAGTTCTTATTCTCTAGTGGATCATTCCCAGCAAACCAATGTGCTATAATAATTTCTTTCATTTAAAAGAAAATTAACTTTCTTGTTCCTGCATCCTCCTCCAGCTATCATCCCATTTCTCTTCCTTTTAAGAATAAAACTCCGCCAAAGAGTAGCCTATAGTCTGCCTCCTGTCCAACTCCTCCCATTCCTTCTGGAATCCATTCCAAACAGCTTTCACCCTCATGACTTCATTGAAATATTAATAGTTCCCGGCAACGTCACCAATGACCTCCATGTTGCTACACCCAATTGTCAGTTCTCAGCTCTCCTCTCCTTCACCCTGTCAGCAACACCTGGTCACTCCCTCTTTATTAAAACACTGCATTCACTTCCTTCTGAGACTTCCTTCTGCTCAGAACCCTAGAATGGCCCCCCATTCCACTGAGAATGAAAGCTAAAGACTTATAATGCCTTAAAAGGCCCTCTTTGATTCCTGTCCTGGTAATGCTCCTCTTCCAGATAACTAGAGAACTCATTCCCTCAATTCAGCTCAAATATTACCTTATAGTCTGCAGGTTTTTCCCTGGCACCCAAAGTAAAATAACTGCCTCCCTAACCTCCTATCTCCCTTACCAGGAGATTAAGGTCATAATCTACATTGTACAATTACAGATTTACTTACTTTCTATAAGCTTGTTTCATTCACTGCCCTATCCCCAGCACCTACAACAGTGTCAGCACGTAGTAAGGATTCAGGTATTTATGGAATTGACTGAGTGAAGGAATCTTAAGTCCTAAAAACTGGGCAGAAGCTGTGCACATAACAAGCCTTCAGTGTTTATTTTAGTTCCAAGAGGGAAATCAAGTGGATTCTGAGAATGAAGTGCAACATGCTAGCAACCCTCTGTATACCCTACTTATACTGAGCTGGATAGATTGCTCCCTGTCCAAGGGTGAGGCAGGACAAAAGCAACCTAATGCATTTGAAGAGATTCTATACAACCAAAGAAAACTTTGATGTCCTGTTTGGTATCCCAACCAGAAGTGTATGAAGACATGATCTCTATGAAATAAGAGGAAGGAAATTCAAGAATAAATAGACTAAGATCAAAGGACAAAAAGAGTATGAAGCCACTGGAATAAGAAAAAATACAAGCAAACTCGAAATGCCATATCAGAATTAAACTATTCCTTTAAAGCAATAATGATCATTATTGATACCATAGAAAACCAACTGTACTGTGGATGAATAACTTGAGCAGCTCTTTCTACAATGCAGCACAGGCCCTGGCCAGGTAGCTCAGTTGGTTAGAGCATCATACCAACATCAAAGTCACAGGTCACAAGTTCAATCCCCATGCAGGGCACACACAAGAAGCAACTAAAAAGCCCTTAGCTCACTTGATTGGAGCATCATCTCATGCACCAAAGGGCTGAGGGTTAAACTCCCAGTCAGGGCACATACCTAGGTTGCTGGTTCAGTCCCTGTTTGGAGCCTATACGGGAGGCAACTGATCAATGTTTCCCTCTTTCTCTTTCTTTCTTTTTCTTCCTTCCTTCCTTCCTTCCTTCCTTCCTTCCTTCCTTCCTCTTTATCCACCCCCCCCCCCCACATCCTTTCTCTAAAATCAATAAACATATCCTTGGATGAGGATTTTAAAAAAAGAAAAAGCAACCAATCAATGCATAAATAATGGAAACAAAAAATTGGTATTTCTCCCCCTTTCTAAAACCAGTAAATACAAAGTTTTTTAAAAAATAAAAATAAAATACAGCACAAAGGTGAAAAATGCATCAACAAGAGTAAAAGAAAGTTTCCAATGTATTAACAATGTTACTATCTTCAGAGATTTCTTTCTTGCTTCTATATACTTTTTTCTATTTCTAATTTTTTCCATATGTATAGAATCATAATAATCAGTTGAAAGGTGGGTGGAATTAAATATATATCTTAAATTCTTTGTTCAGTCTTTTTTTTTAAGATTTTATTTACTTATTTTAGAGAGATAGGAAGGGAGGGAGAAAGAGAGGGAGAGAGAAACATCAGTGTGTGGTTTCCTCTTACATACCCCCCACCGGGACCCTGGCCTGCACCCCAGGCATGTGTCCTGACTGGGAATTGAACCAGTGACCCTTCAGTGCCCAGGCCAGCACTCAATCCACTGAGCCACACCAGCCAGGGCTCAAGCTTTTTATTTATTTATTTATTTTGAGAGGACAAGAAATCATTCCTTAACTCACTGTGGCCCCGAAGCCTAGCAATGTCGTTCTTCCCCTCTAGCACTCATCTACCTAATTCAGAAATTCCCATAAAACTCATTCTATTGGAAGTTAGCCTAGGATTTGGTTTTTTAAGTAGGACTAGGTCTCAAGGTCCCAATACCTTGGGTAAAATTAGGAGCACTGCAACACAAGAATGAAGCTGAGGGCACTGTTTTCTTCATGTTCTCCTACCTCTCATGGTGCTGGGTATACAACCATTTTATCTCAATGCCTGTTAGGATGGAGAGTGCCAATTCCACTTAAAAGTACACATCTTTAGTAAGGGAAAATAAAATATTCAGGCTACTGGTCCTATATGAATATTAGGGTTCTGATGGAATTTCTGCCTCGAGATTTGATGGCCCTTATGCAGTGGCCTTGGCTGCCTCAGGCATGGTTCCAAGACTGCAGTTAGGGCTTTTAAACCTCTACTGGCTCTTCTAATATGTAGTGCTATTTCTTTCCCTTCTTACCCAAATTTGCAAGCTCATTTCTTCTTAAATGCTCCATAAGACGATGCATGAATGCATTTTATTTGCTCAATGGAAATGTAGATTCTGCACAGCTGTTACACTTGAAATCACCAGGTGGTACTTGGGAGCAGGAACTCAGATGCTGTTGCCAGGGTAACCACACATTGTTCCAGCTATCAGAAGAGCTGCCATTTTTCTATGATCACAGGAATATAGTTATAAAAGGATTTGCTTAGTACATATGAATATTTACTTTAAAAAAAACACCCATTTCTTCATAAACCAGAGGAATATTTTTTTATTATAATATGCCTGAAAAGACATTTTATCTTTTCAGGGCATCAGGTCTCATATTTCTTTGCCAATGGAATTGTAAAGATGCAATAATAACCAATACTCTATGCTACCAATAATCTACTGGTGCATCTCATTTTACACATTAGGTAGACTCGTTCTACATGAGCAATTAGAGCTTAGTATTTGTATCACTGTGGGTTATATAAGGAAATACATTTACAAAATGTATTCAATGCATCAGTTAATGAAAATTGTTACTTCCATTCATGGTAGAATCTTGCAGATGTAGAAGCTAATCTGAGGTCCCCAAAGTTACAACAGAGTTGACAGGCCAGCAGGGTGATTTGGGACCACCATGGCAGGAAGCAGTCCCACAACAAAGCAAAAAGCCAGTAATACAAATATTCTTCCTTCCTTTCTTTCCCCCTCCCTCCCCTTCCTTCCTTCTTTTAAAATCTATTTACTGAGCTCCTACTTGGCACTAGGACTGTAGCAGGTGCTGTAAGTGTTTCCAGGGATTAAACCCAGCAGTGCAGGAGCAGGTAGTACGGTAGCATCATCTTCAAGTGTACTAAATTTTGTCAAATTGTTTTCCAAAGCGGTAGTACCAGTGAAATTCTCCCGTGAGTAATGCAAAGATTTCTCTTTGTTCTACATCCTCACCAACACTTGCTCTCTGTTGGAGGTAAATCCTGTCTTCTGCCGGTTTGAATTTTGCGTTGCCTGATCACTGCGTTCTCGTGAGTAGTGGCCATTTGGGTTTTCTTTTCTGTGTACTTCCTATTCATATATTTTCCCCACTTTTCTACAGGATTGTCTTTTTCTAATTGATTTATAAAGATTCTTTATATATTCTGTGCATGAACTTTTTGATTTTAGAGAGAGAGGAAGGGAGCAGGGGGGAGAGAGAGACAGAGAGATATTGATTTGTTGTTCTACTTACTTACACATTCATTGGTCACTTCTTGGATGTGCCCTGACCCAAGATCAAACCCACACCCTTGGCATATCGGGATGGCACTCTAAGCAACTGAGCTACCCAGCCAAGCTGTGCATGAATTTTTTTATGTTTAAATCTCTTTCTTACTTCTTCATCTGTCTTTCATTTGTTCAAGTATCTTTTCATTACAGAAGTTCCCCATTTTAACATAGTCAAGTTTATTTACCCATGGTTTTCTTTGCTTTTTGTACATTGTTTAAGAAATTCCTACCTATCTCAAGATCATAAAATATTTTGTTTTAAACATTTAAAAATTGTGCTCTTTACATTTAGGTCTTTAATCTACCTATAATTGATTTTTATGTATGGTGTGATATAGGGATCTAATTTTACTTTTTTTTCCTATTGGACCAGAAACCATTACTAAATCATTAAACTCTTCTCCAATATGATCTCTCCTATATATCAAGTTTTTATGTGTATAGATTTGTTTCTGAACTTCCCATTCTGTCTCATGAGCATATATTTCTAAGCCTTTGCCATTACTATCTTGCCTTGATTACTAAAGCTTCATAATAAGTTTTGATATCTATTAAAGTTCTTCAAAAATTATCTAGGTATTTTTGGCCCTTGGCTCTTCCATATAAAATTTAGAATAGTTCATTGAACTCCTAATGTCATCATGAGTATTTTATGCTATGGAATATGCAGCTAATTTTTACACACAAAGGTTAATCAGATAATATATAATCTAATCATCAGGAGCTTGACTGCTAAGTTACATATACAAATTTTTTAAGTGCCATATCCCCAAATTATATCAAAAAATGATTGCTAGGTGACTTTGATTGATCATGGATACTGACAGACTGGGTCTTTCCTCAGAAACAGATTTGACCATCTCACTCTGCTTTACCTGTCCCTACTATCAATAATCGGTGACTAATAATTATGTCCCTTCCTGATCAGTGACAGTAACTGTAGCAGCTTCAGAGGTTCCTGAAGACACAGAAGCAAGTCACACCACTGGCTCACTGGCCTGTGGGCAAGGAGAGACTGGAAAATGTCCTACTTCTCATCTACACCGCTCCCCTAGCACTCCAACTGCTTGCCCCTCAGAGTCCTAAACATTACCTGCATTTCTGGGATGGGACTTAAATTTGTTTTTGCACATCTTCAGAAACTTCAGGCTACTCATTGCCCCATAGCAAATGTAGGAAACTTGCAGAGCTAGGATAATGTCATACGTACAATATCTTCATATTCTTCTCACCTGTTTACTACATACTGGGCACTCAGAAATATCTCTTTTAAATTAAAATAATTTACAGCCACCATAGCTAACTATGCCTGTTTTCTTAAAATGCCAGGCATGAACTTTGAGTATATTTCATGCATCAAGCAGAATGCTCAATACTTTCTATACATTATTTCAGATGATCCTTACAGTAATCCTGCAAGGTAGGTAATATCATCCCAAATTTGCAGGTGAGGAGGCTGAAGATCAGGGAAATTATTGCCTAAGTAAAGTATAGTAACTAGCAGCAAACTCAGATCTTCTCAGATTCCAAAATCCTTGCTCCTTTTCCTATACCACTTCAGACTACATCAAAACCTTCTAGTTTATAACAACATAATGTGACTATTTGCATTTAGAAATAGTTACAAATTGCCATTTGCCCATATGGTGAACAATTCAATCATTTCTTTGAAATGTATTAAATGTCTCTTACATGCTAGGCACTCTTTAAAGCAGCTCAAAATTACTCTGAGTATCAACACACCCTGCAAAAAGTTAGAAAACATGAAAATTTCAAATTATCTGGGACACACAATAAGCGAAACAAAAATGCAAAGTTCTCTGATTAGTTCACCTTAGCATGCTAATATGCTAAGTTCTCTGACTTGGCATATCTGGCTGTAGATATGGATATGCTAAGTATTGTTCAAAAATATTCTTTTTGCCCAAGACTTGTTTATTGTCTGTTCTGTCTAGCTTGAGCTGAAAACCCTAAGAATTTTAAATCATTACAAAAGATTATTTGAGACAAATTCATGGGTTAACTACCAACATGGGTATTTCCCACCACAGGAGCAATGCTACATACACATAAGCAAGCAAGCAGAAGTTGTTACTGAATTGTAGCACTACTTAATCCCTTGGAAAATATGGGGATAAACCTCTATTTTTCAATCAGTAAAAGGTGAAAAGACTGGTTCTCTTCCTATATCCTTTGGATAGCACAGTGGGTGGATCTCAGAGCTTCAGTTTTCTAGTTTATAAAAATGGAGAAAATCATCACAGCCATCTCCAAAGCTCAGGTTGATTAAATGTGATAAGGCATTTGAAAAGTGTTTTAGAAACTATAATGTGTTGAATACATGTTGCTTATTATTAGATAGAATCAAAACAACTGTTTTTAGAGCTGACATACCATGAGTGAGCTAAAAAGAAAAGTTCCTACTTATTTCAGAATGGAAAAGACTCAAGGCAGGAGATGGGAATGGAAATGAAAGATTTCTAAATGCAAAAGGATAAGAATAGAACAATATATGTTATTTTAAGTTTCCCTAATAACTAGAGTAAATAGAGTTGAAACAATAAAACAGTAACTTCTATTTACAGGAGGCACTCTCCTTGTGGGGTAGTAGAGCTATACCTGATCCACCTCTTCCAAAGTTCAGGATGATTATCTGTGTAATAGAAGAATCTGGGGAGATAATGTCAAAGAATCAAAACTTTCTGCTATGTTTGGATGAAATCCAAATTTTCATGTGATTTTAATCTATTGCATGTCCAATAAGGAATTAAATTGTGCATAATACCAAAAAGAAATACTGAATAAAAACCAAGAGAGGCCAAAACTCACAAATCTGCGAGGCCACTGCTGACATGAGTCTATGTCGACAGACTGCCAGTTTTTCAGCCAGGGCCTTTTCAAAGCACTCAGTCTTTCAGTTACAGCTTGCAAACCATTGGAAACAAAATGTATCATCTTAAATTGTAAGTGCATGTAGAAAAAAAAGACCAATGGAATTGCAGAAATGTAATGTATGGCTAACAGGGTTTAATATTCTAGTGCCTTTCTCCTTGTTTTTAAACTCATATAAGGTTCACTAGGACCTTAACCCTAAATTAAGTGCCCTAATAAAACTTATAATAGAAAACAGTCTTGGACTATCAGCCAGATGCTTGTGGATTATTTTAGTAGTAACTAGCAATTGCCTATTGGATTCAATGACAAAAACCATTTAACCATCTCTTTCCCAATGCCAACTATTTAAATAGACTAAGACTCAACAGAATGAACAACATATGTCCTGAGCTAAAGCACAGAAGTAACACTCAAAAACCTGTTCTCAGGGCAACCACATTCAATGTGCAGTTTGCATAGTGCACTAAATTGCAGTTGGAGGAGGTGGAAGGTCTGAAATGCAGTCTGTACTCTATTTGTTAAGCCTTGTACCCTGGAATGGGACTGCCTACCCGAAGGAAGAAGAGCCTTCTGCAAGTGAAATGCCAGGTCAGTCTGAAGGACTACAAGAGCATAAGGATAATTATCATACAGACTAGCGAGCCCTACCTGGCTGACTCAGTACTGACTCCCTAAATGGCTCAGGAACATCACAACTTTTTCATTTCCTCCAGAGTAAGCCCTTCATATTAATATTTTTTTTAATCCTTACCTGAGGAAATGTTCACTGACGTTAGGAAGAGAGGAAGGGAGAAAGAGAGAGAAACATCAATCTGTTGTCTATTGTACATGCCCCTACCCAGGCTCAAACCCGCAGCCTAGGTATGTGCCCTGACCAGGAATCAAACCCACAACCTGTGGTGTAGGGGACAATGCTCCAACGAACGGAGCTACCAGGCCAGGGCAGCCCTTCACAACATGAAACTACAATGCTTGGCAGTCCAAACACAGACTACAGTCCATCTCTGGCTGACGGGTAACACCAAAGGTCTTTATCTACAATTGGAAATAATACAAACAAATTGTTACCTAGCAAGGCCCCAGTCTGAGGCTTTAAACTTTTTTTTTTTTTTTAAGTTTAAGCAATGGCATTCACACTCTGCTTGCTGTCTATACTTTCCTCACCTTCTTATCCTCCAAATGTAGCCACAGTTGGATGGAAGCATCTAGAAGATGTTTCACAAGAAAGGATTAGTCCTAAGGACCATTTTTCTTTTAATTTCAACTAGTGATATGTTGCCTAAGCCACCACTGACACGGCAAAGACAAATCCTGAGACTTTTTAATTTGTTTAAGCTAACACTTCCATTGTGCTTAATATGTGCTGGGCATGATTATAAGTGCTTTCTTTACAAATACAGACTCATTAATTCCTCAGCAGTTACTATTCATCCTTTACTTTACATTTGTGAAAACTGAAGCACACAGCTAGGAAAAAGCAGAACTAGGAATCGAGTTAGACAGTCTAGATCTAGAATCCACATTCATATCTAGATTGGCTTGCTGTGGTTGCCGTGCTACTTGCAACAAAACAGGTACCTCTGAAGAATATGTTTTCTAATATTTCTGCTCAGTGAATAATGCCCTAGGTCAGCAGTTTCCAACCTTTTTCACCTCACGGCACACATAAACTAATTACTAAAATTCTATGGCACACCAAAAAATGTTGTATTTTTTGTTGATCTGACAATAAAATAGGTATAACTTTGATTCATTCACACTGGACAGCTATTGTGTTGGCTGTTGACATTTTTTTTTAATTTGACACTCTAAGGGAAAATAAATCAGTGCCCCTGACTAAACAGTCAGGTATCGCATGTTTTGAAAATTCTTGAAGCATGCTGGTTCAAAATCACTGCCTTATGTTAAAGTCTTAGACACATAAATGTTGTGGTCCTGGAGGCCAGACGTAATACCTAAATTTTTAAAAATACTTTTTAGTGTCATACCAGAGGAGCATATTACAATGCAATGTTCCCAACTAAAGTAAGCAAATAGCAGCTAAGAAGTTTTCCTTTGCACTCAACAGAAAACATAATTTCTTCACACAAATCTGAAATCTTTTAAAGCAAAATGAAATGCTCACCTCAGCTCCCTACCTTCCAGGTGATGCAAAATCCCATACTACTACTAATAACCTGACTCGTCAGAGAAAGCATTCAGCACCTTTTCTCTTCAACTCTTCTTTGTAAATTCAGGTTACAAAGCTTATGAAGAAGTGAAAATTTTCAAATAGTGTTTTAAAAGGAGAATGGGGGTAGAGGGGATCTTTAACCAGGACTCCCCTACGGCGTTTACTTTTGAGAATCCAAGCAGCTTGATTAAGCACCTATTAAGCCTCTGACCAAAAGGAAACTGAGTAGTTCTCAGATATATGTTCTCTCAACATTTCTAACGGAAACTTCCAAGAAAAAGGAACTTAATGATTACTGAACCAGTACCCAAAAATGAACTTCTGATCAAAGATATATGTATGAATATATGTATATGTAAACAGATATGTTTCATGTGGTTATAATCACCTAACATGAAGCACACTGCAAATTATAGCCAATTTAGAATCAACTTTATAAAGTAAGTAGGGATGACTAGTTAGATAACTAACGTCTGTCTTCTCCAAAATTCAGAAAGTGGATTTTAGCCTAATGGGTTAAACACATAAGTACTAGGTACTCGCTGAGAGCACATCTGGAATCGCTTTATCCTGGAACTGTTGTATAATGAGGTGCTAACACAGCCAACTATGGCTCACCCCCCACTGAAATGAGTGTGTGTGTCCTGGACTTAACCCCTTTTCAGTAGCAAGTTCAAATTCCAGAACAGCTTGTCCAAGGATCATGTTGGCAGGAATGTGCTTGTCTTGGTAACCGGTGGACCAAAATATGCTCATCCTTAAGAAAAGCAGACCCTGCAGGTAACAGATACTGGCCAGTGTTCTCAGATGTCTTAGAACTGCTGGTTCTCATATTCTTACCCTCTTTCCAATATCAATCCCATATTCTCTTCAGCAGTACTTGTGAAACAAAAGGCAATAAGCAAGAAATTGTAATGAGTCCTAACAAAATATCAAAGAGACCAAGACATTTTGGGAGAGGCAATTTTGGGAGAAGGGCAATTTTTCACAATGGCATTGATAAAGTACGTGAATATACCAGAGATTATACAGTTGCCAATTCGCAAATTTTTTCTGGTGGAAATGGATTTATCTAATGGCTGAATAATTAATCTCTATGACATGAGACTCTGAAGTGGAGTGAGGACACAGGAGACCTGGGTTCTACCAGCAGTCTTCCACTAGCCAGCAGTTCAACCAGCAATAAGTCATTTTCCTGCCCAACCTCAGCTACTTCCCGCCATAAAATAAGATTATTCAGACAATCTCAAAAATCTCTTCCAATTGAGAACCTTCTCTAGACTCAAAGATTTTTTGCTGACCTTCAAATACATGGGTTCCTCCAAATACATATACATATATACTTATTTACATATCTCTGTGTATGAATACATGTTTATAAATAGGTAGATAGATAAATAGAATCCAAACAACCTACAGAGGATTAAAGGAGGCATGAAAATCCAGGTGCTGCTCTATAACTATTCAGAAACAATTCTTTAGTTATCATTTCTTCCTCCTTCAGGTCACATTAGGATGCTCATGGAGACAGGCCTTGAGTTCCCACCATTTATATCCTCAGTCTCTCTCATTTCCTTCCCTCTTCTTAACCACTGTCACACTGGAAGAGGTATAGTGTAATGCAGAAGTTTACAAAACTGTACAACAATGTCATTCTTCTCCCTATATATTTTTATTTTGAGAAATATAGCCATTTTCACTTTAAAATGTTGTGTCAGCATACTATGGGGTTATTATTTTTTAAATGAATTAAATATGTTTTAATTTCTTTTAAGATTTTATTTATTTTTATAGACAAAGGGGAAGGGAGGGAGAAAGAGGGAGAGAAACATCCCTGTGCAGTTGCCTCTCACACGCCCCCTTCCTGGGGACCTGGCCCACAACCCAGGCATGTGCCCTGACTGGGAACTGAACCAGCAACTGTTTGGTTTGCAGGCCCACACTCAATCCACTGAGCTGTACCAGCTAGGGCTGTTTTAATTTCTAATATGATAAATATCAATAGATATAACCCCCTGAACAGAACTCTTTGTAGTCCTCAGTAAATTTTTAAAAGTACAAGGAGGGTCCTAAGACCAGAAAGTTTGAGAACTGCTAAAGTAGTTCTGAAGATCACAACACACTCCAGGGTCACAATGGCTGAGTTCAAGTCCCAATTCTACCACTTAGGAGCTGTGACATTAAGAACAATTGCTCAGGATCTCTGGGCCTCAACTGCCACATTTATCAAATGAGGATAATAATAATAGTGCTTACCTCAGGGGGTTGTCAGGAGGCTTAATGAGTTAATACATGTACTGTGCTTAGAACTATAAGCTTATCCATCATTCTCTTTGGTGTCCTCCCCTTCCTCTTACCTACTAGTTTGGTTTGGTTTGATTTGGCATGATCTAACTACTGCTGCCTCTGCCTTAGGCCAGTAAGTGTCTGTGACTGGCACTGCTTCTTGGAGAGCTAAAGGCTTAGCTGCCCAGCCCCCAACCCCATAACTACAACCACCACTTTCCCACCCCTGTGCTGTGGCAGCCTGCTGCACTTTGAATCTGCCCTTCACAGAACCTTCATCAGCAAAAGACTCCTGGAAAATCAAAGTAAGCAACACTAAGTTTTTCAAAACATGTGATGTCGGATGAATTAGAATGTAAAGCAGAAACTTTAGCCTTAGGAATAATCAATGAAACAGAAGAAGAAAATAGAAAATGCAATTACATTCATTCCTTAAAGGAAAAGGTGGTATATACCCAACCTCCTTAGAAATTCTCAACTATTTTCTTTCACTACCTTCCCTCTCCCTTTTTAAAATCTCTCTTCCATCTCCCGGAACACGTATCCCCTACCCCACCATGAACCTTCAAACCATCAACTGGCTTAAATATTGCGATGAACCAGGTTCCCATCATATGCACAACACTAGTGGACATTTAATCTTGTACATAATCATAATCATAATCCTTTGTTTTCATATTACTTTCTAATCTATAAAGTATTTTCAAATAAATTTTAATTCTTGACAACCAGCATGGTATTATTCATATTTTATAATTCAGGAAACTGAGGCTCAGAGAAGCTAGCAAACTTGCCCAAGACCTCAAAACTTTGAATTACTAGAACTGAAACTGGAGTACAAATGAAACTGGAGAATTCTAAAAGAGTGGGAGAGATGCTCAGCACAAAGGGGCGGGGCCTGATGGAGAGAGGTGGAACTAGACTACTTTTGTCAGGGGGTTACCACTTAAGCAAATCTACTCTGTGAAAATAACCTCACCTAATTCCCCAGGGTTTTTCACAGCTTCTTTCTGCCTCCACAACTCAAGCTATACATCCTCTAAAAATTCCAATACTAATTTTTTTATTTATCTTATTTAAAGATTTGTATCATAGGCAGGAAAATCTCAGATATTTCATGCAGCAATATTTTCACTGATATGTCCCCTACAGCAAGGGACATAAAAAAAAAGAATAAACAAATGGGACCTCATCAAAATAAAAAGCTTCTGCATGGCTAAAGAAAACAGCATTAAAATTAAAAGAGAACCAACCATATAGGAAAACATTTGCCAATGATACCTTGGACAAGGAAGGTTTTGATCTCCAAAATATATAAAGAACTCACACAACTCCACTCCAGGAAGACAAACAACCCAATTAAAAAATGGACAAAGGACTTGAACAGACACTTCTCCAAGGAGAACATACAGAGGGCCCAGCGACATATGAAAAGATGCTCAGCATCAGCAGCCATCAAAGGGATGCAAATTAAAACCACAATGAGATGCCACTTCACACTGGTGAGAAGGGCCATCATAAACAAATCGACAAACAACAAATGTTGGAGAGGATATGGAGAAAAGGGAACCCTAGCGCACTGTTGATGAGAATGCAGACTGGTGAGGCCACTGTGGAAAACAGTATGGAATTTCCTCAGAAAACTAAAAATGGAACTGCCTTTTGATCTGGCAATTCCACTGCTGGGATTACACCCTAATAATCCTGAAACACCAATTCAAAAGAACCTATGCACCCCAATGTTCATAGCAGCACAATTTACTATAGCCAAGTGCTGGAAGCAATCTAAATGCCCATCAGTAAATGAATAGATCAAAAAACTGTGGTACATTTACACAATGGAATACTACAGAACAAAAAGAAAGGAGGAGTTCCTGCCCTTCCCAACAGCATAGGTGGAACTGGAGAGCATTATGCTAAGTGAAATAAGCCAGGTGGTGAAAGACAAGTACCGCACGATCTCACCCATAAGTGGAACCTAATCAACAAAACAAACAAGCAAGCAAAATATAACCAGAGTCATTGAAATTAAGAACAAACTGACAGTAACCAGAGGGGAGGTAGGAGAGGACAATGCGGGGAAAGGGAGAAGGGTTTTCAGCAACAACTATAAAGGACACATGGACAAAACCAAAGCAGGGTAGGATTAAGGGTGGGAGGTAGGGATGGCTGGGGTAGGGAGGAAATGGAGACAACTATACTTGAACAATAAAAAAAATGTGAAAAGAAAAATTTGTTTGTACAATGGCTACCTTGGTGATACTGTTCTAAGGAGAAGTTTAAAGAAGGTATACCTGAATGTTTTATATTTGGGCTGTTCCTAAAGAGAGTATTTGTAAACTGAGAACTGCCTGTGTTGCGTGTGTAATGTCATTAAATATAAATTTGGTCAGTCCAAAACTGTCTGGCATTTGTCCTTTACCAACATTACTGAGTATTTGTTTCTCAATCACGCAAGCTCAAAAGGCACAGCCGAATCTAATGAATGTCAAACGTGTGCAGTGCCTCAAGTTGATAAGAGTATTTTTAAAGAGAAAAAAAGTAAGATTCGCAACTTATCAATTGGGGTGAATATCACTCTAAAAGAATAAAAAGAAGAATCTCTTTGAACCATCAGTTCTCCTGAATACGTTTAAATGTGCATTAATTTAAACACAGCTGTTAAGGAAGCAAATTTTATTCTATATGAATTAACATGTTGTTCTTTGCATATAAAAGAACTGTAAGCAATCTGAAATATTTTTTAGTAATAGTGATATATTTAAGATAATAAAACTATGACCTCTTACCTTTTTTTTTTTTTTTTGGTAACTTATCAGCTTTGTGCAATAGATCTTTCCTCAATAATGGAAATGTCTATGTTCGTGCTGTCCAACAGAGCAGCTACTAGTCATATGTGGCTATTTAGCACTTGAAATGTAATTAATGCTATTAAGGAACTTCATTTTTTTTCCCACAAGGGCACAGTCCTGTCCTTTATTGGATTTCCAAATTTTACAAGTACTGCGCACTAACCGATTGCACCACTGGAGCTCTGGATTTCCAAGTTTTAAAAAGAGAAAGTAAAGCAATCGCCACCTAAGTGGTTCAAATAAAAGAAAAGCATCTTTACCTGAGTTTCCCATCAGGCCTGCTCTGACCTGCCTGAGCGCTCCTCCCACAACAAGCCATTTTTTATTTTATTTAATTTTTATCAATTTAAATAACCTTGTGTACCTTGTGGCTATGTATTGGACAGAGCAGTTAAAAGGTCTCCCTGAGTAATAAAAAAACCCATGATTCTATCATTCTAAAGACCCAATTGTGAGATCAGGATTAACCGTCTCTGAGCTAAGTGGGTGCTGAAATAATTAGCTTACCAGCACAAAAGTTTTCAGAGGTTGTTTTTCTTCTTATTTAATAAACATCAAAAAAAACTATTATGTGCAAAATAATAGATGGGCAGTGGGGTATATACACACTCAAACAAAAAATATATATCCCTGGCCTCCAGCTAGTGGTATAGATGGAAAGAAAAAGAGAAGCAGAGAGAGGGAGAGAGAGATTGACTGATTGAACAGATAGATAGATGACCACGACTACACAGAGACTCTGTTCCCAGTGGGTACACTTATCTCATGGTTTGTGTTAAATCCCAGTTCAGTTCATCCTAACGAGATAAGGAAGACCAATAAACTCACTCTTTTAACCTCGCAGTATTGCTGAGCTCCTATTCTAAGGCAAATAACCGCGTTGAGCTCTGGGGACACACTATTGACCAGGACAGGATGCCTGCCCTTCAAGAAAATTAAGAATCTCCTGGGAGGTAGAGCCAGATTAACAAGCAATGAGAATACAGTTTGGTAAGTCCCCACTACACAGTAGACTCTGGGGAGCCACAGAAGCACACAGAAGAAGCTTCTAACCCAGCCTTGGAAAGTCGGGAAAGGTCTCAAGGGCAGAAAAGAAGGCTCCAGAAAGAAAGAAAAAAAAACATAGTATCTGCTATTGAATCTATCCAACATTTATGTTTCTTTGGCAAATTCCTTTTTCATCTGGCATTATGTCATCATTTTCAAGGATGTCCGCTTTGGGGGTACAACGTATTTATCAAATACCGACAACTAAAGAGCCTCAGTGTCATTTTCCTCATTTTCCTGGAGAGTTCATCATACACGAGGGCACAGGTAGGCCACCCTCTACCTTGTTTATATGCAGTGGCAGCACCGAGCTCTCGCTTAACTGTTAAGGAGCAGTGACATTTATACAGTTCTAAAATTATATTCAGCCCTTTGAAGTCAACTGCGAGGCTGATGTGGCCCCTGGTGAAAATGAGTTTGACACCCCTGCCCTAGGGGCTAAAGGTATACGACAACAAAAATTTCTCCTGAAAAAAATTAAGTTCCTAGGGCAAATATTTCAATAATCTTACATGTAAGAAAAATGTATTGTAATACTGCTTGGAATGCATGATTTCATCACAAGAGTTTCTTTTTCAAATTGTGTGCGTTTTTCTATCCAAACTAAATTTAGACATCTCTCCAAAATAAATTTTAGGAAAGCTAAATAAATAAAAAGAAAAATCCCACCAAAATGTAAATTTAATAGTTCGACACATTAATAGGGAATTTCTATAGCATGGTGACCATAACATGGTATTTACCTGGGACAGCTTGGGTTCAAATTCCACTTCCTCCACTTACAGGCTGCATGGCCCTTGGGCATTACCTGACTAGTCCTTGCTTCAATTTACTTATTTGCAAGGAACCAGGTTAAGGTAGATAATGGGACAATAATAGCCCCCACCGCACACAGTTAAAAATCATTAAATATTCACATATTTATAAACAACTTAAAATAGTGCCTGGCCCAACCAATTAAAGTATATTAGCTACTCTTAACAATTACACTAATTCTAGTTGCAGACAGCCATGTGAAAACAATACAAACAGCTCTAGTCAAAGGTTAAGACCAATGCAGAAAATAGAGACTTCTGGTAGGTTCAGCAGCAATCCCCAGTCTAGGCCTTTGCCTCAAGATGGGAATGACAGGAAAGGCCAAGCAGAGGCCTTAGGAAACCTGGACAGAACAAAGCCACGACTCTGTCTTCCCAGGCAACGTAGTGGGTAAACAAAGATCTGGACTTTCTAATTCAGACTAGGTTTTGGATTTTTTTTAATTTGCTTCCAAGACTTTGATGAAATGACTTGAGGAAAAGGTCACAATTACTAGAAAGAACCTAAAAAGAAAAGAGAGATTAACAGTTGGACTACTGTACTAAATGTTTCTTTACAAGAGCCCAGAGATGGGGGGGGGGGGGGGGGTCGTGTTCGTGTGATGTCTACTCAACGCAGCAGAAGGGGAATTCCGATTTCCCAAAGTCTAAACGGGGAAACATCTGGAGAAAGTTGCACGACAATCTCACGTTCACCAAAGCCTCAAAGATTTCCTTGGGAGTCTTGGGGGTTGAATCTGACAGACTCCAGTGCCTTTGGGGCCCCAGGGCACAGATGATGGACCAGGGCCTCACCCTTTCGTCCCTCCCTCTGGTGCAAGCTTTCCACAGTCACAGTTCGCCACGTCGGGAGCCACGTACACAAGCAGGGACACATGCCAACAAGCAGTGCTCGCTTCCCAGACTGCAACCTCCCGTGCACGGCATCCGTTTGCTGCCTGGTGGGTTCACAAAAACTCCGCTGGCCTTCAAGGCCCTGGTGCGGCTTTCCTCAAAAGCACCCCGGGATTAGCCCTGACGTTTTAGGACTCTCTAGACGTCCCCAGTCTCTGGCGAGGGCTCGGTGCGCCCGCCTTGAGCGTGGCTGGCGCGCACTTGGCAGCCTCCCAGCTGGCCGAGGATAGGATACACGGCCCCTGGCAGAGACCCCGCTCCTGTGCTGCAAGGCCTAAACGAAAGCCCGCACTTCCGCTCCTCTAGTCACCCCCACTCCTCCATTCCTCTGCTGCCTGTCGTCCCCTCCCCCCACCACCACTTCCCTCCGCTCCCCTGCCGCCTCTTCCCGCCCGAGGCTCCAGGGGTGATGCGTGGTGAATCACTGTCACGTGGGCCCCCCCGCCCGCCTGCGCAAAGAGGCAGCAAGTGCCTCCGCAGCCCAGGAACTCCGAGCCTCAGTGGAAATTTCCAGAGACC